>NW_020273512.1:87662-186978 GCF_003268045.1 Sipha flava
AAAAAACTTTTAAAATTTTTGTGACAAATCGAATTGCAAAAATACATTCTCTCCTCCCAGATTGTGAGTGGGCCTACGTAAACACAAAGGAAAATTCAGCCGATCCTGCATCCCGAGGTCTTCTTCCTGCTGCCACAATTGCCTGTAAAATACACAGAGAAGGACCGGACTTTCTTCGTTTTTCAGATGCTCAATGGCCCAAATACGATTTCATTCCAATTACTCCTGAGAAATTACCCGAATTTCAGCCTCCATCTGTTTTCATAAGTACCATAACTAGCACCGAACCACAAGATGACATTTTACAACGTTTCTCGTCCTTTACTCGTATGCAACGGACATTAGCGTACATTCGACGTCTTGCTATCAAGGCCCGTCGTCAACCCATGCCAGATGGTCCCTTGAAACAAGAGGAGTTACATCATATTCTTATTCACGCAGTTTTGATTACACAAGCCAGATACTTTCCGGAACTCAAAGGTCAATTAATAAAAACAGATGGTATATTAAGGCCAGCCACTATAGCTCAATTAGCCCCATTTATCGACCCACTTGGAGTGATTCGGGTGGGTGGTCGACTTCGTTATGCTTCTTTGGATTCGGATGCCAAACAACCTATTTTGTTACCAAAAAGATCTCATTTGACCCAATTGATCATTCGACATTTCCACCAAGGATTCTTACATGCCGGTCCTAAACTTGTCTTATCAATGATCAGAAGAAAATTTTGGATCCTGTCCGGTAGAGATGCGGTTCGCCAATTTATCTTTTCTTGTATAACCTGTGTTCGTTTTAAGGCATGTCGTCCACACCCAATCATGGGAAATTTGCCGTCATCGCGCGTCCAACAAAACAGGCCTTTTTCGCAGGTCGGTATGGACTATGGTGGTCCGTTTTTAGTCAAGGAGAGTCGCCGCCGTAATGCACGCACAAATAAAATGTATTTAGCCCTATTTATATGTATGTCGGTTAAAGCCGTTCATTTGGAAATTGTGTCGGACATGTCATCCACTGCATTTTTAGCTGCATTCGATCGATTTGTAGCTCGTCGTGGTATACCGTCCAATATATACACAGATTGTGGAACTAATTATGTGGGAGCGGCAAAACAACTAAAAGCGTTATTTCAGGATAATCAAACTCAGACGAATGTTTTTAAACATATACCTTGTCAATGGCATTTCAATCCTCCTGCAGCTCCACACTTTGGTGGGCTTTGGGAGGCGGCTATAAAGAGTGTCAAACATCATATGAAGCATGCAATTGGAAAACAAATCCTAACACACGAAGAATTGTTAACATTAGTGACTCGCATAGAAGGGATTTTGAATTCCAGACCTCTAACCCCACTCTCATCTGACCCTAATGATATATGTGCATTGACCCCCGGCCATTTTCTAATAGGTCAACCTATCATGGCTGTGCCCGAACCTGATGTTATTCCATGTCCAATGAATCGTCTCGACCGCTGGGAGCTACTCCATCAATGCCATCAAACGTTTTGGAAACGATGGACTCGGGAATATCTTACCACCCTCCAAGGGCGTCTCAAATGGTACCAACCCACACCAAATTTATCCGAAGGAGACCTAGTTCTAACGATCAAACATTCGCAATGAACGTAGTTAGAAGAATGAATTCGAGACAACTGTATGATATATACTTTAAAACCAAAGATAATTTTGAAATAGTGTAAATCGCATTTTCAACTAAAATGATTATTCATTATTTAATTTATTTTATTATATCATTTATTTATAATTATAAAATTATTGTATAAAATATATAACACATAGTATGCAATTGATAACGAAAAAAAAAGATCGGTAACAAATTAAAAAATTAATTAACGCTGAAAAGGCAGAAAAACATAATATCTAAATCCAATATCCCAATTTAAAAAATAAACTCGAAGTTAAACAGTACCTTTTATAGTTTCCCGAAAAATGTTAACTAAAAAAAAATTCATTATTTAAAATCAACAAATGTATCACTCGCTTTGAATTCGGAATGAAACAAATTTAAAACTGAATTATAAAATTTATATTTTACACATTATGAAGTATATAGTTAAGTTACGACAAATTAATTACAAATGTTAATTTTTATAGTTTAAATTAAAGATTAAGTGCTTTATAAATAATTATTATGTTAACTCTGAGTTTTGGGACACAAATCTATATAAATAACTATATGCAATGTATAATTAAAAGTATAATATTAAAAATTTATAATAATAAAAATGTATAATTTTTTTTTAGCAAATTAATTAATAACTTATACATGCTGCAGAAGAAAAAAAATCATAGTGTGTAAAAACCTATATTCGTATACATTTTTTCTCAAGTGATTAATCCTTGTTAAAATGAATAGAATTACAGATTATTGTATAAGAAGTAATATAGGAGTAATGTAAGAAAAAATAAATAATATTTAGAACTAAAGTGATATTGATAAACATGAATTATATCCTTTATATCCTTAGAATGAAATTAAAATGTTTTATTATTATAACATTAATATTTAAATATTTATTTACAGCCGTAAACGTAATCATAAATTGATTATTCATTGAAAAAGTGCTAAAGTTATAATTAAGTTAATGTTTATAACTACGTAAAATTATTGCAGTTCTAACCTTTTTTCATTATCTACTAATTGTATACGGTATAATTAAATTCAAATAAAAACGTCCAGCTATGAAATATAAAAAATTCCTATGTAATTTTTTTATCTAGTAAAAGAAAGACAATATTTTTGTAGCAAGAAATAGCAAATACATATAATTTACTAAATTATACTTCTTTATTGAAGTTGAGCAATTTATTAACAATTATTACATCCAAAAAAAATGTATTTAAACAATTTCAATATAAATAAAAACATAATATAAGTAAATATTTCCAAATAAAAATTCTTTAAACAATGCAAAAAAAATGTAAATATGTATTCAAATAGTTTTCCGTTTCGTACAATTCTAAGAAATTATAATATTATATTTTGTTTGATTTAAAGACAATTATTAGAATGTATGATATTGAATGAAAAATACATTTTAATATACGAAAATATATTGATTCTTAGTGGTCAAGTTTTTTACTATGCAAGTTATATTTAAAACGCAAAAGCAATCATATCACAATCGAATAAAAACTACTTCTGGCAGACTAATGTAAAATATATTATAAATATTTCAATAAATAAATATTTAGAGTAAATATTCATAAAAATAATCAGTTATGGTCAATGTCAATAAAATAAAAAAATATTATGATACTAATTTAAAAAGTTATGAATAATATATTTGTGAAATATGATAATGATAGGGATTGAAATAACCAGTGTTTATACATTGGGTATATGCACAAATTATGATCTAAATATTTGCTTATTTAAAATTTAAATATTAATAATTAACAAACAAAAAACATTTTTGAGTCAAATCTTTTGTACTTTGAATATAATATATATGTGAAAAGGTTAGCTAAACTTAGAATACAATTACACACAAATTATAAACACAAAATTAATTATTTTTTCAAAATAAATGCAATAGAACTCGTTTTCGTAGGGACCAGTTTAAAATAGCGTATTTAATGGACAATTTAATTATGTGGGAAAAACAATATAAACTGTGACAAATTAAAATGTGACATTTTGAAAATTATATTCCATTTTATTTTACATTACCTACATCAAAAAAATTATCGAATTTTGTTTATTTCACTTTTTAATATTTTTAAAATAAAGTCAGTTCAAAATTTTATTGAAATGATGCAACGTTTCCTAAGCATTGTCAAAAGATACAATTAATATTCTTAGCTCATTAACATGATTAAGTGCATTTGTTACCGAAAGAATCGGTGTATGTCCTCTTCATCGTTCTTGCTTTTTTCCTATATAGAAATTATATTCCCAGATGAAATTTTATCAATAATTATCTGATAAATACTTCAAGTGTTATTCGTAGCGACGTCTTTATCAATTTTTGCTTATTTTGGAAACTCCACTAATTTTTGAAAATCTTCGCTGTTTTTTGTTATCGTTTTTATATAAGAGGTATTTCTTTAAACTACATATTTTTATATTAACATAATTAAAAATTAATGCATCTTATCCGGGAACATAAGGCGTATTATTCGAAGCTAATAACATATTAAACTTTGCTGAAATTAAGAGACTCGTAAAAGTGAGCGTATTAGACAGGAAGTTGTCTTAACCGATAGCGTCTTAAATTGGTTATAATTTATTGAATATAAATACTTGATAAAATTAATTTAAATATTATTTTTAATTTTTTTCACTATTTATTTGCACTTAATAATATTATTGAGAAATACTATGTCAATTTTCAGTTATAATAATTGATACATTATTAGTGTAGATTTATTAATCCTATACATTATTGGCAGGAAAAACAATTGAAATTAATATTTTATTCGAAAAAAAAAAAATCATGCCAAATGAAATAGTTCATCAAATTAAAGAGTTTACATCATTCACAATGGTTTATAACACGTTATTATACTAAACGTTTTTTTTCTGTAGGAAAATTATTTTACGAGAAATAAATGTTTTACTCTTTACTATTAAAATGATTATGAAAACTTAATAAACAAATAAAAATCATTAAATTAAACTCGTAAAAATATTATTTTACTAAAATATTTTTATAATTAAATTAGATACCTTATTTTCATTAAAAAAATCTGTATATATATGATACCTATAATAATTTTAATACTTAAAAATATTACCGTAAATTTTATATCATGTGACGTATTGACATTGTATCTTGGAGAAGCTTAATCCTCTGTTCCCAGTGTCGTATACAACTTTAAAATGTTTTGTAACGGAATATTCTAGTTTTTATCGTTATACCAGAAACATAAAAAAGTAAACTATTTGCTATAATATAAGATGTCATAATGTGTACAAATTTAAAATACAAAAATAGTTGAATTTGAAAAATAATTCTGAACCAAGATAGAAAAGTACCATTCTAATTATCTTGTCGTTATAAATGTATTTTTAAAAAATGTATAATAGCAGTTATTATTTGTACAAACAATCGATTTTGTCGAATTTCGAACTTCAAAACTTTTATAAAAACAAAAAAATAAAACAATTAACTCTACAAATTGTTCAATACTAAATAAAATAATTCGACGAAAGTCTTGTGTTCAATTTTAAGCTTTTGGCTACTGCAGAAGAAATAGAAAAATTACCCTTTTTAAAATGCCATCTGTGTCCGATTAATAGCTGCTGTATACAACTTATGGTGCAGATTTGTTATCCGAAAAGACATTTAAGAAAAATAAAATAAACAAGAAATAACATTGTATAACAAAATAGATTATGCTCTATTCAGTATTCAAACCAAATTTTACCTACATTTTGAATATTTATTTTGTTTATGATATTTTTTTATATTACGCCTGTAAATAAGTAAACTTTTTGAAACATTATTTAGAATATTTGCCATTATTTTTTTTCATTTTCAATCCATAAATTTATTATAAAAATTAATAAAAATATAATAATGATAATACAATTATTTTTAACGACGAACGCACCATTATGTTAATAAAGAACATTTGTAACCAAATGCTTTGTTATAAATTTATTATGACATTTTTTATTGTTATAGGTATAAAGAAAACAATTGTATTCGATGAGGTAATACAAATAGCAGTATACTACTGCTCCCGTTATGTTTTTATATGTATATTTTTGTTTTTAAAAAGTTAAAAACACCAATTATATTTTCCATTTAATTTCGTAATTTTTTAAAATATTTTAATAATAATATAATAAAATATATATTTTTAAATTTTTATTTAATTTTTTTTAATGAACTTCGTTTATTTACTATTTTATTGTTTTATAATCCTATAGAAATAATAATTACTAATTGACCCCGAGTCTAAGGTGTACTATAGCAATCGCAATACAAATCCTTATCCTAAAGAGTTGAGACGAATATATAAAATACGTGCACTATATTTATTAATACGTAGACGAAACTAAATCGATTATATCTTTTTTGTTATTATGCCTCGACACTGACGGATTTATGAACCCAGGTTGTATACACGCAGTACAGCAAAGTGCACGGGATTGACCCTCTTAATCCAACCGTAGTTAACCCAATTCTACCTAACCATCGAATTAATGTGTTTGATATTTCAGTCATGAAACGGTCGTAGGCGATAGTCGTTGATCCACCGGTGTACTTATACATAGGCGTACATCACAACGGCAATTTGTAAAATATGTAAATATAGTAAAATTAAATTAAAATATATTTCCGTCGCTTTTCGTGTATTTATAACACTAGTGAAGTCAATGGACTAGATTTAAGTAATTAGTAACAAATATCTCATGGAAAATATTACTAAATACAATAAATTTCCGAGTGTCTAAACACTCGTAATAATCGCAGGTAGGTATTGCTTATAGAAATATATATTTTTATAGTTTATTCGAAACCACCTGACTTTGAATGAAAGAGTTAAATGTTAAGCATTATAATTTAATTATATATATTACTGTTTATCTTTTTATAGCTTATAGAATACAAATTCTTGTGTTAAACTATAACTAATATTAATTATACAGAACAATTTGTTAAGATTTATTAAAAAAATTTAATCGGTGAATGGGAAAACAATACTAGTCCAAAATTTGATATTTAATTTTTTTTTACGAATAAACTCATCTAATATAGATCAAAGTACTGAATGTAAGAACAATGCTAATCTAACCTTCTTTCACTTGCCACGGGCATATTTATAATTTTTATGAGCGGAAAAACAGTACTTGTCCTGTAATAATACTGTTTTCCTTACCAGCTGTTTTATTTTTACTTGTTCATCTTTATGGTTATCGTTATTGTTGTGGTGTGACTACATTATTAATTTTTTGCAATATTAATAATATTACTTATGAGTAGTTTTAAAAACGTTTTAAAAATATCTATTATTATTTTTCTTTGAGGGGACATTCGTTCCTTCCTTATAATACAAATTTCAGTACCTTCAAAGAGAACATTAGAAAGCAAGATCGAATCTATCGTTTCGAAGAATTATTTAGTTGATTTTTAGTAGCAGAAAAAACTCCAGACCTATTATAAATCAGCAGGTTGTTCATGAAGACATAATTAACTTTAATGATTAATGGCCCATCATTTATAAAAAAAAAAAAAAAAACCAAAACCTATCAAAGCCAAGTAACAAGACCGTGCATTTTCTGTTTCAGAATATAAAATGTTTGTTGGTGACCATAAAATTCCTGGGTACGTGACGACGTTTGACCACATCGATGGATTACATTCTAGGTCTTTCAAACTTATGAAGTATTGAATTGAACAACGATTACCAAGCGAAAAAGGCTTACGTTGAAATAAAAATTTAAGATATAAAAAAGTTTGAGAGATACATACCCTCAGAAGCAACTGATTTTTATCAAAGTATATATTTGTAGAAGACCACCACCAGATTTTAAAAAGATAAATATTAATGAATAATTGTTATTCATCATGAACTTGAATTTAACATGAATTTAATTTTTTATTTCCAAAATAAAAATAAAGATTGAATAATAATAAATTAAACTTTAAAACAAACAATTTAGTGTGTTTTGATAATAATGAATAAGTATTAAATATTGTATACTATTCATATACTGTTTATTGTTAATAAGAGCATAATAAATATTTATTCAAAATTTGTATTTTGGATAAGAGAAATATTTATAAAAACTAATGTTATCATCAAAAAGTGTGTTTATTAATATAATTAATGTAAAAGTAACGAGAAAACACTGAACACAAGGAAAATATTTTTATATTTTCCTATAATGTTATTGTGTAATTTGTTTGATATAAAATTATTAAAACCATTAATTGTTTTAATCTCCACTTTATATAAAAATTCAATATCAAATTTTTTAATAGATAATCAACCGGAGTTTTAACTCTACCCTCCCAAAAGGTTTCATGAAATAGTAGTTCAGGTGGATTTATTTCGGATATATATTTATATTATCATATTATATATATTTTATTATTATATTAACCCTATGTATTTCAATACTACAATACCGATTCGGTTGGTCGTGCTTTGCATTTTAAGTATCTGTATTTTCCCGTGTAAATCAAATATGGCTATAAGAGCGAGACTTCATAGAACGCACCAAAATTATTTAATACTTATTGTATTATACATTTATCAATTATAATACTATTTTTGTTCAAATCGTAGAATACATTTATAAAATATGTATAATTTTGAGTAAAATAATACACCTATAATTTCAATACATTCGTAATTATAATCTATAAAGTATGCAAATTACATAATATGTAACATATTAAGGTCGAATTATTTTTTAATAATCCGCTTTAGTAATAATAATCAATTAAAACTTGAAGTTTCGTGTGTTTGAACAGTTAACAAATTAAATGTTTTATTACCGTTTTTAAGGAATACTTATTTTACGTTGCATTAGATTATATTATCTACTCACGCTAATAGCGTATTATAAATAAAATAAATGTGCTTGTAAAACTAGTTCATGGTGAATAAATATATCTACTATCTAGTCGAGCATATATATTGATAACGAAATAAACTATCTTCCCCACGCTGCATATTAAACATTTTAATTGAAAACCCATAATAACTCAACGGTCCTGTAACAATCCTAACTCACAGGATAGAGGTTTATTTTGTACATGGGATAGGATAATTTAAAAGTCACTCGCAAACATGTCACTTATATTTACGTAGCTTTGGAACGTTTAATACTCGTATTATTTTGTTTTGTATAATCAACCGTGTATAGTTATTTTGAACAAAGAGCTTTTCAATTTTGTTCCTAACTAAAACAATAACTACAAATTAGCGATTAGACCGTAAAACGAACGTCAGAGGTTTCTTTTTTAGTTAGTTTCTTATATGCCCGTTAGTGTATTTAAATGAAGTAGATATTTTATTTTGATTACCATTCATGTAAAAAAAATCTTTACTGTAAACGACCGTATGTTGAACTATTTACTTGACATTAAATTTATGAATATCTACTATTCTTTACTATAAGGTTTCGTTATCGGTAGCTTATACATTTATATTTCGGTTATTTTTCCAATATGAAATCGAATTGTTTTTTACCAGAAGTTAAATATAATTAAGACCTGTTTTATGATTCATTCTTTTCCATACAAACACTTTATAAAATGTGCATTACATTTTATTCAAATACTTGAAAAAATTCAGCGTGCTGGTATTTAAATAACTGATATATTTGAGGACATCTGGTTCTTCAAAATTGTCAGTGTTCTGATACGAAATTAGTTCTTTGATAGTCTACTATTTCTATTTTCCTTTAACCCACACCACACATTTCAATTATTGTGTTCCTAAATTCCAATCAAGGTCTTCGTGTTCTATATCTCCAAGTACAATCTAATGTGAATTGAGCTGAAACAATTCATTAATTATATGACTTTTTACGTCTTGTGTAATATGTGAATGTTTTAGTATCTGTTGTTGAGTCACCCATTTTTTTTTTTGCGTTATCTACTAACATTTATTTTAGAAAAAAATCTAATATTTACTTCTAGAAACATAGAATTTCTTAAATATAACTGACGACATGATAGACGACACGTATATTGCAAATAATATCACTGATTTTATTGATTAATTACTATCCACGAATCTCGTTTAGTATTGTTATAAATAGTAAAAATAATTAAACTAATTTTAAAACAGTACAACCTATATAACTTTTTGATGTTAACTTTCATGTTTGATGGGCTTACACTAATAAGGGTGCAGGTCATATTAACTCTATCATCAATTATTTGTGATCGAACTTCATTTTACGATATATTTAATAAATGTATTTGAGTTATTCATTAGCATTTACTATTTTTCTGGTACTAAATCGAAAGAAAGTTTGACATACGATGAACATAGTGCGGTTAAAATAACACAATAGTTTCAATGACCTCAGGATATTAAGTATGAAAAAATATTAACTTGTTAAGTGATAGACATAAAGCCGACGAGATTTCAGAGGATCAAACTTGGGAATTTCTAAAATCGAAAAACAGTGGTCTTGTAAAAAAAAGACACTTTTGGTTTACTATAGCGATAAAAACAAAACGTAAGATGGGTACCAGATGTATGTTCAAGTCTACTGTTATAGCGGATAGAAAAACAATAAAAGGAAAACCATAGGTATAATCAAGTTGACAAAAACATATATTGCGGCGGATAAAAGGCTATTTCACGGCAAAAATAACAAAACGCCTTCGGAAAAATACACCTATATCAGAATCGGATTAAATACACTATATGCTACCACTAATACTTATACTTCTCTTGAATTTTCCGCATTTTGCTCGCTGACGGATTGTATTACTAGTATGTTCGAACCCGTTCACCAAGTGAAATTTAAAATCGAAAAAAAGAGAAAGAATTCAATTTATTGATCTGCATTAAATATATCAATAAAATCATAAAAATAGTGAAAGAACTATTACCTATGTTTTCCAATAAAAGGTAATATGATTACAAGAGAATGAAAAGAGCACGCATGTTAAAAATAAACATCTCAGTTCGTTAGAGTATTTTTGAGGGGTTACCTCGACAACAAGACTTACAATTATGTGTAGTAATTCTTCGCGCACTTTGCATATAATATTAAAAAAAAAAAAAAATGTGTTCTACGAAATTGTAAAGTATGTCATAAAATTATGTTCGTTATAGCAGTTACACAATAATAATTACGTATTAATTATTCTAAGTATAAAAAATAATATGGATTCTACGATAAATTTAAATCAGTTTTCAAAAACGTATAGGGTCATTTTTATTCGCAGAGTACTTATTATTACCTATACATAGTGGACTATAATGAATTAGGTTAGAATGCAGATTTTAGACTCTACTTGCCAAGGATGCATAAAGAATCGATCCAGTAGTCGATTCACAGATATCGTAATATTAACCCACTAAGCTGCGTACAGAAAAAAATCGGACATTTGATTAATTATTATGATTGCATTGCTTCGGCAATAATTAACCGCCATCTCTAGAAATTCAAAAGTGTATAAATTCATATTCGTATGAATAATATAAAATGAAGAATGAAAGCTATAGAGGAGACTCGTTCTACTCGTTAAGTTGGAGTGGAAAAATGTATATGAAAATAGTCAGACTTATCCGTCTCAATTCTAACTCAGATCGTAAAGTAACCTCTGTGATATACCTACGTGATCGCAGAACGCGAAGAAAATATGCAGCCCTAGTTCCAGGTATCCCTTTTTCTACCAGTTCACGTTTATACGAGTACAATATACAAGTCTAAATATTTATTTAAGAAATATAATTCATCGGATTGATATCATTTTGTATCGCCTATTGAATTCATTTTACGTATAGAATGCATTGTAATTTACACACACTCGAGACTATTTACAATACATTCATATTTTATAACTAAAACGTACACGAGTTATGTATAGAACATGATAAAAGAATTCTAATAAAATATTTTTTACTAATCATTAGTTTATTATTTGATTTTAGACGTCGACGTTATTTGTCATAATAAGCAAATAGTGTATATACGTTATCATAGTATATCATTCTAAATTATCAATTTAGAAAATTTGATTTAACACTTTTTAGAATTTGATTGAAGTGAGTCAGTACCCTGTTCGCCGAGTGAACTCAAATCGTTCACACATTCCCACCACGTTTCAGCGCATTCACTCTGCCGTCTCGAACTCTAATTCCCCCCTCCCACGCGGCTACTGATTTGTGAATTCGTATAAGCAATCGCACTGAAAAATGGACGTACGTGAAGTTGGCCCACCCTTTTTCACGGTTTAACTTGAAATCTATACCAATATTTTGCGAGTTATTTGCGAGAATTCGCGAGTTCATTTTAAAAATTTGCGAGTAAGCCGTTTGCGAATTATAATTAAAAAACAGAAGGGTGAGCCAATTTCACGTAGCCCCTCTAAGTCGCCCTAGAACTTCAAAACCGATACCAAACGATGTGTCTTTATTTGCGAGAATTTGCGAGTCCATTTTCAAAATTTGCGAGTTCACCTCTTACCCGCAAATTCCATTTTCCTACCGTGAAGTTAGCCCACCCAAGTCACCCTAGAATTTCAAAATTGATACCAAACGATGCGTCTTTACTTGAGAGAATTTGCGAGTTCATTTTCAAAATTTGCGAATTAGCCGTTTGCGAATTATATTTAAAAAACAAACAGAAGGTTGTGCTAACTTCATATAGCCTTTCCAAGTTGCCTTGGAATTTCAAAATTAATACCAAACGATGCGTCTTTATTTGCGAGAATTTGTGAGTAAGCCGTTTGCGAATTAATAATTAATAAACAAAAGGATGGGCCAACTTCACGTACGTGAAAAAATGGTGGAAATTCGTAAGAATAGACAAGTTTTGAACTAGTTGTCGCCCAGTTGCGTTCTCTCGACGAACAAAGTATAGGTAGTTACTTTATGACGATAAGTATTTTTATTAAAATTTTAAACTGTAGTTAATGTGCAACAAAAGTTTCAGAAATGATATTATCATTAATACATAAATAAATAGTTTTTTATATGAAAATAAAAAAAATAAATGCTTAGCCTGGATTATTATTGTATTTACAATGTACGATCCGTTTCTAATTAAAAATGCATCATCAGGTTTATACAAAGTCAATAAAATCAAGACTCATGAACTTATTGCTTATTGACTTTGTATATACCCGATGATGAATTTTTAATTTTTTAACTTTCATTTTTTTTTTTTTTTTTTATTGGATATAATTATGGATTAAGTAAAATATTTAAGGAGACAAAACAGGAAAACTACTGAAAAAAAATTTGAAAACAATATTAAATGTTGGGTAGTGAACATGTTTCTTTTGATAAGCCATGCAGTTGATTTAAGTTTAAGGATTTTATATTTTACACCTGATTTAATTATTTTATCCAGGATTAAAGTTAGAAGGTTCGATATGGTCAATTTTTTCTTGAAAAAGTTCTTAAGTTTGTATTTTGTTAAGTCAGTATTTTTGATTCATTTATTTCTCATGAATATTGATGATTATTTTACATATTTGTATTCCAATGATTAAAACTTTCGGGTAGTTATCTAGCTGAATTAATAGTTTCCTATAATATTTTAATAATTTCATCAAACAAAAAATGTAACTCAGAAGACATTTGAGATTTTCTCAGCAAATTTTTTGATATAAAATAAAACTTCAACTATAACTGTAACGAAATAGTAATACATTCTATGTTGCATTTTTTTTCAACAAAATTTTATAAATTCCCTACGATTAAAAATGTAGGTTGGTATTATTTTGTTCAAACATTTTATTTTAGGTTAATATTTAAATATTTCACTTAAAATTAAAAAAATCAGATGACTTTATTAAAATATTTTTTATGAAAGATTTAATTTTTATTTACGATAAAAAAAAAAAAAATTATGAATAGACCTAATTGTAATATTTTTACAATTTGTGGTTCTAGATGTTTAAAAATACCGTGACAAATTATCAAAATAAACTTCTAACGTCTTTGACAAATTTACTACAATATAATCGGAATCACTAAATTACTTCATGTTCGCACTTTGAAATGAAAATGAATTAGGTAAGGAAGTTCTAATTTTTCGCTCATTATTATTTCTTCTTTCGAATGCAAACTAAGGATTTTGCTACTTATGTTTTATATAATCTAGAGTACATAGATAGGTACTTATAAGGTTTAGATATTTATCGTAGTTAAAGAAATTTTACTTATTTGGTCTTGATGTTGTATTTTAATAAATTTTAATATTACACATATAAGATATTATAATATAGTTATCCTTTTCCATATATGTTAGTTAATATTCGTTATTGTTGTTACGATAGAGGTAATAATTTATGTAAGCAAAAAAATTATTAGTGAATATTTATAAAAGTAATAAAAAAAAAAAAAAAAAAAAATCACTAACAAATAAATAATATAACATTTAATAATATTATTATTGTTACAATGTAATTGGTCATAAAATTCTACTTACATAAAGATCTACTTTATGGCCTCAGATTAATATACTCAAACTGTCAAAAAATATGAGGGTACACTTGGGAGAGGAAAAGTTTGCTGGTGGATTTTCAGATCTTTTACTTGAAATTGGCAATGGTGATTATCCATCGTTTATGAAATGATAACTATCCTAGAAAATTTGTGTACAGTTGTAACTACGGTTCAGGATTTAATATCAAAAATTTATCCAGATATTGCTCATATTAATGATAAGCCTATGGAATGGTTGTGTGAACGTGCTATACTCACTCCAAAAAATGACCAAGCGGCGGCTATCAATGAAACACTGCTGATGTCTTTTGGAGGGGAAGAAAAAGTATATACTTCTATAGATACGGTGGTCAACATGGATGATGCAATTAATTATCCGGTTGAATTTTTAAATTCATTGAAACCACCGGGCATGCCATATCATAGGCTTATTCTGCGTGTGGGCACACCTATTATGTTGTTGCGAAATTTGAAACCACCTAAACTGTGCAATGGGACCAAGCTTAAAGTCAAAGCTTTACATCGCAATATAGTAGAAGCCACAATTTTAACAGGATGTGCAAAAGGGGAAACTGTGTTTGTACCACGAATCCCTTTAATTCCGAATGATCATCCGTTCGAATTTAAACGATTACAGTTTCCCCTGCAAGTCTATTTTGCAATGACTATAAACAAGTCTCAAGGCCAAACTCTTAAATTTGCAGGAATAGATTTGCGAGAAAACTGTTTTTCACATGGGTAGTTCTACGTAGCTTGCTCACGCGTAAGCTCACCCAGTAGCTTGGTGATTTTGTCGCCTACTAATAGATCAATGAAGAACATTGTCTACAAAGAAGTTTTGTAGATAACATATTGAAAAACTATTAGTAAAACATTTATTTTGAACCTTTAGTGCTAAAATTTATCGTGAACAAAGCTTCTGCCGCCAAAAGCTATAACTTATCGAATAGGTTATGATAATAATCATTATCTTAAAAACTAAATTAATATGTATAAAATATTATTTAAAAAAATCTTAATTAATTTAAATTTCAATAGATTTAACAAAATTTAATCTTGGCAGGTTACATACATTTATATACTTAAACCCGGCAACGACGGGTAATTCAGCTAGTAAAATATAATTTTAAATTATTTATTTATTATGATCACATCTTATACATACTCGTAGATATAAAATCCTTTTAAGATACATTAGACATTTTAAGATTAACGCCATTAAATTTATTTATTTCCATAAAATGTTATTTTATTTAGATATAATATTATATAGACTCCAGATAAACGCATATATATATATATATATATATACCATATAAATATTTATAGATGTCTATTTAGCATTAAAACTTGTATATTGTGAAAGCAAGTTATTTATTATCATATAAAAATGTATTGAAGCCAAAATCCAACGATAGATAATGACCAAGGATTATAATAACTTAAAATTATACGAGATCAGTATATTTTATAACATATTATTAATATATTTAGTTAATAATATTGTAGAAACAATACATAATGTTATATTTTTAATTAAAAAAAAAAACAACATTTGCTTGTATTCAATGAACAACTCTGTTCATACATAGTATCCGTATAGTGTAAACAAATCTATGTTATCAGTGTAGGAGGGAAATATGACTTACGGCTGAACTTAAAAATGATTCAACCTTTTTATTATCAACACCGATAGTGTGTACCAACATCGTAAAAACATGATATTTCAATTTGTACATATAACCCGTAATATACGCTTGACGTGATATCGTGATTGTATCAATATCATACGATTCGTATTCAATATTATACGATGTATTGTCGGTATGTTACGGAAATTAGTCAAAAATCAATAAAAACTTAAATAATCCCGGAAAGCGTAATTATTTGTTTTTTTTTATTTTAACTTACCCGGACTTGGCAGGTGGGATCCGGGAGTTTCCCGGTGGGCCGCTTGTTTGAATTAGGCCGAATTTTTTTTTCCTTTTAGGTCTATCGGTTTAGGCTCATTGTGTCGACAGATATAGACGCATTTTTTAATGCGTTTTCGTTAGAAACTGTTTAAAATGAAGTAAACAGTATTTTAATTTTTAATAATAATATTAAGTGTTCAAATTCTCAAAATAATATACAATAATTTTATATGAAAATATACGTTTTTTTTTAAAGTTGTTTTTATATCTTTGGTATATCTAAATGGATCGTTTTTTTTTATTTTCCCAGCAGAAACGTCTGATCCAGTTGGCCCTGTTTAAAACGGGCTAGGGATTTTCCTTAATACTGTTGGTCGTAATACTGTAGTCATTTCCGGGAAAAATCGAAGAATGACACGTATTGCTTAAGTGCTTTGGGCGCAGTGTGTTTCTACCGAAAATATCCATCTTTATTTCATTAAGGCCTCTAAAATACGTCATATAACATGTATAAGTTTGATTGTAATTAAGGTTAGTCGTAGATCATCTCAGTTCATTGAATTAATTTAGATTAACTAGTTATAACTAGTGATATTTAATTAATGTATATAAACGATGCTAATAATATTATTTCCTAAATGGTATTTTTTATACAATAGGTATATGGTTTATATTAATTGGTTTATACATTATTTAGAAATAAAAATACGAAGCATTTATGGTTTTTTTTCTTAAATAGTTTTTATACACTTCTATTGCGATTTATAATAATATGCATAATAACAGAATGATACATAAAATAGTTATTATATAATCTAATATATTTTGTATAGCAAGTAGAAAATATGAATTATGATTTATTAATATATGTTTTGTAATAGCGACTAATACAACCATAATTATGCCTTTAACCATAATTTCAATATTTTATCAATTTATTAGAAATTCTATAGTACAAAATTTTTTATAACCCACCATCATAACTATAGACTGAAACGAGATCGGAGTGGGGGCCGGGGACAACTTTTATTATTTACAAGGCAACATGTAAAGGAGATTATCCTTTCGTACATGAAAGAGGAAAAAAAAGCTAGAATAAGATACATAAAAGAGCTTGTTCGAGTATGAATAAAAACGAACTTATATCAGTTTTACGGCCTTATAGCTGCATTATATACAACGAGTTTTATCAAATGATTAAAATCAGGCACGCAAGGGGCATTTGTCGGAATCGTTATGTATATATATATATAATATAACGTATACATATAGTTATAATTTTTTAATTAAATATTCACCATGAGTTATATAAATTTAAATGTATTAAAATAATAATATTTTGACTTTTAAAACTGTAAAGAATATTGTTCTTATAATGGAGTTTTAACAGTATTTGAATTTTTGAAATAAACTTGAGTAACTCAGTGGCGTATTTTTTAAGAAATTCAATTTTTTATGATGTCTCTTGGTCAAAATACCAAAAATAATTTTTTTTTCGTTCTTATAAATTTCCTACGATTATTTACGATTTCATACGGCTAGAATAACATATAAGGCTTTTGTTCTGTTTATCTATTTTGCCAAAATTCAAACGTTAATGAAAAACATTTTCTCATTAATTTATTCGATTGTTGTATTATATAGCAAGAATAAAATATTTTTTTTTTTTTATATTTTTATATTTTAAAGCGTACAATCTGTAAAAATTATTACAATAAGTACACATGCGGTAATATGTATTATAGCTTGAATAACATGATAAAAGCAGCCACCCAATGGCGGCACTTTATGACATGATTAGGTTGGATTTAAGTTTACCTTTATATATTTAGCTAATTGATATTTAAGTCTCTACACCATTTTCTCTTCAGTCGACGAAGAGGGTTACCAGGAATGGTGTCGGAATCTAGAGCAGAGATCAGTGGATTGGAGTGGTTTGACAGTCGGGAGCGGAAACGTTTCTAAAAGATTTTGGCAGTTTCTTCTATCGTATTCATTTTTAAATCTGTATGGAGGGTGTGATTAGAAACGTAAAATGGGGCATTTGTGATTAAACGGAGTGTTGTGGATTGGAAAATTTGAATTTTGTTTGTGTTTGATTTTTTGGCTGCGCCCCATAATTGGATCCCGTATGTCCAAATGGGCATTAATAAAGTTTTATATAGGAGTAATTTTGTTTTTATATTAAGTTTAGAATGTTTACCGAATAAGAATTGTAGATCGTCTAGAGTCTAAGAGGATTTTTTTCTTTTTTATGTGGTCTGCCCAAGTTAATCGTTGATCTAGAAATAAGCCCAAATAACGAGAGCTCGAGGATTTTGGAATATTTTGGTTGTTTAAATGTATAGGTGGTACAGTACCATATTTTAATGTAAAAGTTCGATTTGTAGATTTTTCGTGATTTATTTTTATTTTCCACTTGTCGTACCGAGAAGACATGAAGTGTAGGTGGTTTTGTAGATTCATACCAGCAATTATTCGATCTTTGTGTGTGGAATAAATAATTTTGTCCTCGGCAAAATCTGCAACTCAGGTGTAAGGGGTTGTCAGTTGATCAGCTGAGTACAGGTTGTAAAGGGTAGAAGATGAAACGGCTCCTTGTGGGACCCCTGCAGATATTCGGGCTAAGGACGACATTTCTGATCCAATTTTGGTCACAAAATAACGGTCTTCAAGATAAGATTTGTAAAATAGATAGTAAGGTAGAGGTAAATTTTTTTTTAATTTATACAACAGACCAGGATGCCACACTTTGTCGAATGCCTGGGCTATATCAAGGAGGACTGCTGTGCAACATTCTTTTTTTTCTAAGGAACTAGATATGCAGTCAGTCAGTCTGTGTATTTGTTGAATGGTTGAGTGTCGTTCACGAAAACCAAATTGAGTTTGTGGTATAACTGATACGTTATTTATAAAAGGAGAAATCCGTTTTAATACTAACTTTTCACAAAGTTTACCGAAAAGAGATAGGAGACTTATCGGTCGATATGAACACGGAGTATCAGGAGGTTTATCTGGTTTTAGAATTAGGATGATAACAGTGGTCTTCCATTGAAGAGGAAAATGGGATAGTCTTATGATTGCGTTTAATATATGCGTGAGGTGTATAATTGCTTTTTTGGGTAGCTGCAGAGCTACTTCTGACGTAATTAAGTCCAAACCGGGAGATTTTTTGGGGTGGAATAGTTTTAAGTAGTAATGAATTTCACCCGGCGAAATAAGTTTTGGTGCTAGATATAGTGGGAATGGGGTAGTAAGAGAGTTTACAATATGATCTTCAAATACATTATTGACAATGTGATGGGGTTGGAAGACTTGAAGCAAATGAGATCGAAAATGTTCACACTTTTCTGCATCAGTTTTGCACCAAGTATTACCTAATCTTTTTATGGGGGAATTTGTGGTTTTTTGTTTCAAACAACTACGAGTTGCTCTCCATAGAGAACAATTTTGCGATGTAAGCGAAGAGACCCAAGAACTGAAATTATCATTTCTTAGTTGTTTTAAAATACGTTTGAGCGAAGAAGCAAGGTTGTTGAATGATTGTTTATCAGACGGGAGGCGGGTGCGTTGCCAAAGGGATCTGGCTCGTCGTTTTTTTGCTATGAGTTCACGGACATAAGTAGGAATTGGGAAAGAGTTTTGGGCTTTCCACGGTTTTTTAACAGTGGAACTCCAATATAAGTATTAATATAAGTTCATTTCTACAATTTGTTAATCCATTGGCATTCCACATAAGGATGGCTAAAGAGTGAGAAGTAAATAAGTTATTTGACATTTTGACTTAATAGACTGTTAAGAACTGTGGTGAGTAAAGATAGTAGTGGGTTTATGAGCGATTTAAACTCATTGAGAAAATTAAAGAGTACATTTTCATTTATAGAATTATTTGGTATTTGGGATGAGTTATTAGGGGAGGTAGCCGGTGCGTTGGTAGTGGGCTGTTGGGTGGCTTCACAATCGGTATTTTTAACATTATCATTATTAACATTTTTTACAGTATTTTTTATTTGTATAATTACTATTTTTATTTGAAGTAGGCTTACGAAGTTGTTGGAGATTTTTGTTTACTTGACAGCCCTTGTAATTTGCTGGATGATTACCCATACAGAGAGCACATTTGGCCGGCAAGTCCTTGGTTTTGACACAGTGGGTAGATGGATGTTCTTCGCCGCAACGGACACACCTTGGTATGTAGGAGCAATATTTTCTTGAGTGGCCATAGTCTTGGCAATTCATGCATTGGATTATGTCTGTTCGTTTGTATGGTTCTTCTATTTTTACTTTAATATGGAGAAGTGAAGTTATACTAAATATATCAGTATTAATTTTCGCTGGTTCAAGGTCGACAAAAAATATAGGAAGATTGATTTTCGTTGTTTTATGAAGAACATTTGTTACTTGGCGTACCGAAAATCCAATTTCTTCAATAGCGATTCCGATCTCCACTGTTGGTGTAGTTGGGTGAAGGTTTCGAATAACTATTCGATATGCTTTGTCATCCTGTGATTGGTAAGTATGGTATTGTGCATTATTTTCTTTTAAGTAACGAATTGTTTCGCGATAAAATTCAGGTTTGGTAGTTTGGATTTTTAAATTGTTGGTAGATGATTTAAATGTGAAATTTTCCGGGCCGATTAAATTGATTAACTTGTTTCGAAAACCAGCAAAATCTAGTATAACATTGACAATAATTGGAGGGGGAGGTTTTTGTTTGATATTTTATGTTTCATCGGAGGCTTCAATGTTTATGTCATTTATATGTGCGTCATTTTCGTTTTCTGTAAAATTGTGTTCATTTTGACTAATACGTGTTGTAAGTGGGGCAAATCTGTTGACTGTAATGAACATTTTCTTCGTGTCCGGAGAATCGGAAGACGAATGATTACGTTTAGAGGTGTTTTTTGATTTTGGAGTTACAAATCCGTCTGCATTAATATCTTCGAAAGAATTGAAAATGTCATTTTACACGCTCTGTATGCGATTCACGTGCGAGTTGCTTGGAAGATTATTTAAATCGGAATAAGTTGTTTAATTGCTTTTATTTTTTTTGGGAGTGGATGGACTTTTGTAATTCATTATAATATTACGGTTAATGTTATCTGAAGAAGATAAGGCTTGTTGACTGGTCGTCGATACTTGGCCGCCGGCTGATAGCCGGGGCGTCCCGTTGGTCTTGGACACTTTTACGTTATTTTTAATTAACTGGTTAATTATAATTATTAGTTATTTTTTTATTTACACTAGTAATTTAAGAAGAATATTCTTTAGAATATTAGTAACTTTTAGAGTTATTTTTTTCCGTTTTAACCATGTAAAAATGAAAAATAAATATTTATATTTGACGTGTTAGGTGAATAAAGCATAGGAAGAGATTATACGCGTGTGTATCGAATGACGTTCGGAACGCGAATAGAATAAAATATGAATATTAAATATGTATATTATGTTTTGAAGTTGTAGAAGTACTAAATTTTAATGTATTGAACATTTATCGGAAAATATTAACATACACATTCATCTATGCTGAAAATTTAAAAATATTAATCATTTCAAAATCGAAAGGAAATTACTAAAACTTTTTATTTATTTTTACTGTTGTAAAAATTAGGCTTTTCCTTTATATATATATTTGTAATATTTTCTGTATTTTTTTTTATGATGTTTTGTGAAATTGGAAATATACCTTCAGAAGAACCTATTCTAGATCAACATTTTGGTAAAAAAAAATGTTGCTACTGGCTATTTGTTAACTTAAGAGAATAAATGGAATGATTTTTTCAAAATAAATATTTATTTCTTTATATTATTACTTTATAGTTTTATAAGAAACATTTTCCTCGCTCTTTTCAGAGTTTAAACATTATACACATAAAGCGCGATGCATAAAAAATAAAAAACGTCTATTATGTATTAAATTTTGAAATAAAAACTTCTGCAATAACTATTTAAAAGAAGTTGACTTCATTACATTTTTTTTATCAACCATCGATCTTTTAATTCTATATTGTTTGATTACCAATGACAATTATGAATAATTGAACTTAATTAATTACCAACAAAAAAGAGAGCATGTACATAAAATGTTGAAAAAACTTAGAGCATTTCAAGTTAAAATAAACAACACAATTTCAGACATTTTATCTCCACAAAATGGTATTTCCTAAGGATCAAGTATTTAAGTCACACTATTCCTTATTGCAATTAACAAAATTTGTAAATGTGTAAACCAACCCTATAAAATACACTTTATTTACTGATGACCTAAAAATATTCCTAAGAAGCAAATCATGAAAAACAATATAAGATTTTTTGACAGTTAATAATAAACAATATTTCAAATTGGGCAAATCAAATAGGTCTCACCAAATAAATTGCAAAGTATTTGTCTTACAAGAAAAATAAATATACAATCAGAATTGTATTTAGAGGGGCGATGGGGATTTTTTCCCTGGCCGGTTAAATATTGATCTATTTAGGGGGGAGGGGCAAGCACCGTTGTAACCCGGTGTAATATTGTACCAATTAATATTTTTTTTTTGGAAAGAATTTGTACTATGATACGGCCATAATTTGATGGCATCATTTGTCAAACAGCGATAACTGATAAGTTGTAGCACAGAAAATAATTTTTATTATTTTAACATAACCAGTATTCTTTAACTAGCCTTAGCTTCACATGAAGAGCGTTAAACGGGCGTTTATCCAACGCGCGTTTTTAGTCAGTGCTCAAATGAATTACAGATTTTACGCGTTAAACGCACGTATAAACTATAGTAATAACTAGGCTTAGGGACTTCAAGCATTTGCATATTTATTTTAATTATTGTTAAATATAGCAGAGTGCGAAATAAATTCGTTTTTCTGTGCCATGATAACAGATCTCAGTTATTTGTTGAACATTGGCTTGTACGGTCATCTTACGTTTTTTCGTCGGCCTCTTATCGCAGTTTGTGTTTAATTACCAATTATCCCGTGTATATTTATTATACTTATCGACACAACACTCCCCGATCTCCCCGGCCCAGCCGGCGGTGGTTGATCATTTTTCACTATCTGCATTGGCACTAAGTCGAACTCGTTATCAAATGATCCCCAAATATGAGCCGTATACAGAGCGTGTCAAGTGATGCATTCGAAAACGACTCCATTATGGATTTAGAACAAAATGACGATTCCGAATTTCAATTTAAAACTTCTAAAAAAAAACGATGAATCATCCAATCTAAAGCGTGCGTTACTTCTTTCGTCAAGTTCCACCTCACCAAAAACGTCAAAAAAAAAAAACAACAGGTTCAGTTGGTTACTAAAAATAGGTTTGCTCCTATCTTACCTGCTACTACAGCTTCTGAACTCACTTCAAATTAATCAGCTTCAACTTAATCAACATCGTACAATACTGGAACTGATGAAGTCCAATCAATTCCAGCAACTCCACCTATTTTTGCCAGCAGTATTGACAACTTTATCAAGCTACGTACGAACCTTATTAATCTGATTGGAACTAAAAAATTTTCATTCAAATCAATTTCGAAAAATATGAAAATTGAAACTAACGATTCCGATGCATACCAAAAGATCATCAGACATCTCAAAGAAAAACAAATCGAACATCACACGTATCAGGCTCGTGAAGATAGAGCTTTCCGAATCGTAGTACGTAACCTCCACCCATTTACACCAACTTCTGAGATCGGAATAGCCATTAACGATATTGGCTATACAGTTCGCAACGTTAGTAATGTTTTACATAAGACTACTAGACAACCACTACCATTATTTTTCGTTGATCTCAAACCTGCGGAAATTAACAATGATATTTTTCACCTAAGACAACCTAAATCATACCAAAATAACAGTTGAAGAACCTCATAAAGGTCGTGAACTTATTCAATGTAAAAACTGCCAAGAATACAGCCATTCAAAAAGCTACTTGGTCCACCCACCTTGACGTGTTCATTGCGTAGGACATCACCTAACCTCAGATTGCACTCAACCCAAGGATCAGCCACCAACCTGCACCTTATGTGGAAGCAACTACACCTACACCGCCAGTTACCGTGGATGCACTACACACAAACATCTCCAACGTTTACACCGGAACTCAAGTTTGTTTTTTAAAAATTCTAAAACCAAATTAATCAATGTAATTAATTCTAATATTGTAAGCGTGAGTTCGGATCCCAGTGTGAATACCGTCCAGGTTACACCAATTACACAAGACTTAAATGCATTTCCTTCTCTCCCCACTAAACCCCTTTCCGAAACACATTAAAAAAAAAAAGTACACACACACAAGATAACAACATAGAAAAACTTATGTCATCATTTTTAATCGAAATGAAGTTACTAATTAACCCTTTAATCCAATTACTCACCACAGTAATCAATAAATTAATATCAAAAAAGAAGTTATAATCTTCGCAACACTAA
The DNA here is from genome assembly GCF_003268045.1 of Sipha flava. Lineage (NCBI taxonomy): Eukaryota > Metazoa > Arthropoda > Insecta > Hemiptera > Aphididae > Sipha > Sipha flava. The sequence continues at coordinate 112,132 of NW_020273512.1, forward strand.
GTCCCTAAAAATTATACTATGGAATGCAAACGCATTAAACGAACTAACCTGAATTACTGCACCTCAAAAACACACAACACTTCTAGTACTAATCATTTTTTCCCTGGGTTCCAAGTATACAGAGCAGACCACCCTGATGGAACCGCCCACGCGGGATCCGCCATTTTGATTTCAATCCAAATCCAACACTACCCACATCAAAGCATTCAACAGCCGTCAATACAAGCAACAAATATCCAATTCGTACTGAACCATATCCCAACCACACTATCCTCAGTTTACTGTTCTACTCTACTGGCAATTACCCCCCCCCCCCCAAATCGAAAACTTTTTAAAGTCACTTGGGCGTTCGTTTATCGCCGGTGGTGATTACAATGCAAAAAAACACACAATGGGGTAGTAGATTGACAATCTCTAGAGGGAGATTATTTCTTAACAATATTCAAAAAACTTGGCTGCTCTTTTATATCTCCAAACGGTCCAACCTATTGGCCTACTCGCTCAAATCGTCTGCTTGACATACTTGACTTCTTTCTCACCTCAATTCCAAAACATATAAGATATCAAATCCAAAATAGTAGTGAAATTTCATCAGACTATACTCCGATCATTCTTGAAATAAACGGCTTAATAACCTGCAAACCTCCTCGACCTTCCCTCACAAAGGGTCCTGTTAATTGAGAAAAATTCTCCACCATCTAAGAAAACAACACAAACTTAAAAATCTCCTTAAAAACACCAACGCAATTGAAACAGCGTCCCAAGACTTTATCAACTCAATAAAAGCAGCAATTTCTAATTCATCTTATACTCCTAATCCAAATAGACCACCAAATTCCAACTCATACGATTTACTTCTTAACATAAAAACCTTAATTATGGAAAAGCGTCGTGCACGCTCACGTTGGAAACACACCAGACTCCCATTCGACAAAAAAAGATACAATCACCTGTCCAACACCATAAAAACAAAAATTCGGATCTATAAATCTGAGTTATGATATTTAAAAACAAATACCACTTCTTATGTTCTAAAGATGGATCCTTATGGAAAACCACCAAAAATATTCTAGCAATAAAAGACCAACCTTTCCATTTAAAAAAAAGCAGCCTTTTCTGACGTTGATAAAGCCAACACTTTTGGGAAACACCTATCCGAAATATTTACTCCTCATCACGATATAATTCCTGAACCTTGTCACTTAAACCAAATTACAAACTTCCTAAGTAGCACACTACCAATGTCACTCCCTACCAAACATACATTTCCCAATGAAATAAAAAATTTAATACAAAAGTTAAAAATCAAAAAATCACCTGGACACGACCAAATAACAAACAAAATACTTCAACATCTTCCTAAAAAAAATCAATAATTCTTCTTACATAATAATACAATTCTATGTTCAGGTTGTCCTACTTCCCGTTAATTTGAAAACTATCTGTAATCATACTTATCCACAAATCCAACAAACCAAAATACGAACCCTTCTTATACAGACCAATTAGTCTCTTACCAGTTTTAGGGAAATTATTCGAAAAAGTAATGCTCAAACGAATTAGACCCGTTCTCAAGTCTCACAAAATTATACCTAACATCCAATTTGATTTCAGAAAAAACCACTCCACAACTCACCAGATCCATCGAATATTCGACAAAATAGCCTCGTCGTTTGAGATCAAAAACTTCTGTCTAGGAGTTTTCCTAGACGTGTCACAAGCGTTCGACCGTGTTTGGCACCCCGGACTACTCTTTAAGCTAAAAATGTTCCTCCCTACTCCAATCTATTTATTTTCTAAATCATATCTTCAAAACTGCTCATTTCTTGTCCGTCAAGGAGGCTCCCTCACATCACAATTTCGAATCGAAGCAGAAGTTCCTCAAGGAAGCGATTTGTCACCAGACCTCTACAACATTTACACAGCTGATATCCCCAACTCCGAAAATACACTAATAGCTACTTACGCCGATCCTTTCATCACATTCCGATTCCAAAACAGCATACCAAAACCTCCAAATTAATCTTGGCAAAATTTCAAAATGGTCCACCAAATGGAAAATAAAAATGAATACAGATAAATCCTTTCACATTCCCAAAATTGTATTTAATGGCATATGATTGGTTCACCTTGTGTGATTATTGGTTAACATACCGTACTTAACCAAACTTCTACAAAATATACTAAAAGTAGAAGCCGCGAAATGAATAATACATATATTTAACATTTGCTATCGATGCTAACTGTGAAACGTTCTAGAATCGACCATTGTTAGATGTGGTCATATAGGCAAGGTTGGCGCCAGCTATTGCAAAGCCCTGGGTGAAATATATTGTGAGGCCCTTATATAAAAGGGGCCACTAGGGTATTTCCCGAAAACATTGATCCCAGAATAATATGTCATTCGAGAAACGTACTTGATCTATTATAAATTCCTATTATATACATATCTTTATCATATCAACAATAAATGAAAAAAACCTATAATAATAATATCGTGATTTCTACGTTATCTTAGTTCGTTGTTTTAATCGACAGCCGTGACAGTTTCTTTGAATCAGTGACCGTAATCTTTAAAATCCCCGTAAAAATAATTACATAAATAATATGTACTCTCTACAATAATAATAAAGAATATGAATTTTTATTTTTCATACATCATTATTTAAAGTTTGTACCTATCATTATATTAAAAAAAAAAAAAAAGTTTCAAGCCACGAGGCCCTTACGTGAGACAAGGGCCCTGCTTGCCCCCCCCCTTGTACAAGCACTGCATATAGATAATATTATGAGTATATTGAAAATTATATATATTTAAATTATATATTATTTGTTTTTAGCAGTGTTCGATTTGGCAAAATTAAAGAAGGGGGACTCTGTTTACTTTTAAAAAAAATCATCCCCAAAACTTGTTAAGCGTTTTATTTATAATATAATAATAGTAAGGGGACGCTAAAATTTCTGAAAATTAGTTGGGGTATTCCGTCACCCTGCGTCCCTCCACAAATCGAGCAGTGGTTTTTAGTAACACATTATTTATAAAAAAAAAAAATAAAAATATTTTATAATCAACGAAATAAAAAGTCCCAGATTTACATTTATATACTGTACATTAATTTTACATTTATAAAAATAATTAATCTATAATTCACCTGTTCCTGTATCTCATCCAACTATTGTACATCAACTTTTTTCTCAAGTTTATTCTATATTTTCTAATACTTTAACATAATATAATTTTTCAATAAAAGTAACATATATGTATATTTTAATGATTATAAAATAATAACTTACTTGAAAATATTAATACAATAGTAATTATAGTTTCGGTAACATAAATATTTTATATAATTATAATTAACAACGGTTAACTATTACTATACATTTTGTACAGCCCTCTCATGTAATAAAACCTATTAAAAATAATTGTTGATTCTCTACCCTCTAAGAACTTCACTTTAAATAAATGCATTAATGCATTATATGTATTAAATATCAAATGCATAATACATTTCATTCTTCATTCAGCTTCAAAATATGAGGAATATGGGTTTCATAGTTCTAACGTAGAATACACATGAGGATTTTGTACTTAATAATAATTGTAGTAGATATAAGAAAAATTGTTAAAATATAATAATTTAATATAAAAATTTAAAAAAAACATTAATGATAATACAGTAAAATCTTCAAATAATGAACATTTACGGAATCATCAAAATTATCCACTATATGAAAAAGTTAATAAAAATAAAAATGTAATTATTATTGACTTTTTAAAAAATATTTAAGATGTTTTATTAAATATTATTATTGCATATTAGAACTATTAATTATCAAGGCGTGTATATAATACATATATGTATATTACAAAAATGTAAAAAAAAAATTGAAATTTTAGTTAGTGTTATTTTTTATATAACATTTTACTCAATATTAGACTGGAGTTGACTAGTCAATGACAGTGAAACTGCATCATCTATGTTGAGATAAAATGTCTTAAGTCAATTTGTTAACTGAAATGCTTCTTTGGGTGTTACATATTATATATATATATATATATATATATATATATATATATATATACGATTTTATCATAAATTTAAAAAATCATTACATATATGTATACAATACCAGTATGTTTTTGTTCCTCCGTATATTTGTCTGTTATTTAGAGGTGTTTAAACATATCTAACCATCTGAATCGATTCACGTCCATTATTAAGAGGTTTCCTCTTTTTAAAGTAGCGTTATCCAATAAATTCAGAGGGACTGTGTCGGGATTAGAGATATCCGTAAAAAGAGATTTCATTGTAATTATTCTTATATATAATATTAGAGATATCCGTAAAAAGAGATTTCATTGTAATTATTCTTAATAACTACGATAATTATTAGTTATATTAATTATATACTTTAGTTGTTTTTGCTATTTCATGTTATCAATTAACCTACCTTAGTCAGGGAAATCTTGACTTGAGGCTCATTATTTTTTTGGTCATTATTATGAAATGTTTGTAAACTTCGGGATTTTTTAAATTTAACTGGACATTTCTTAACTATACATATACTATACTATACTATACTATCAATTGATATGTATGTTACTATCTATCATTATAATATAAATGTAGTATAATTCAGTCATTAAGTCAAGTTTTATTTTAGTAAGTTTAAATTGATAAAATAATGAAAAACTCAAATACTTCAAAACTTTAATTTTTTTTATTAATACCAGAAAAATATTTTCGGACAACTGATGACATATATATATATATGTTTACAGTAGACTTTTATTTCGAATGTCTTACTACATCGGACGCTTTAATGATTGGTGAAATTATACCACTCACTTTTTCATCAATTATATTTAATGAGAATTTCGATTGGTTTTCGATCACGTACTTGATATTGACACTTAAATTTTATATCAGGAAAATATTGGTTGTAGTGACATACATGAATGGACATTGAAAACTACTTATTTTTACAGGGTGTAAATATATTATAATAGTAAAAAAATAATTCCGTTTTCTAATTTATAATATATAACTTGTTTAAAAATTTGAAAAAATTATTACAATGTATAAAATGTGTATGATGTGTTACAATAATTTTATCTATATATATCAGAAAATGACCGTTGCACTGTTCATGTTATTTACTTGAATGGAAATTTTTCTTTTTGCAAAAAAAACAGATAGGTATGATATTATTATTTCCAAGCCCCTTTCACGTTTTCAAAAAGTAAAGTAAACATTAAACAAATAACTACACATTTCAAAAATAAAATCTTTAACTTTGTAGTTTTATAGTTAAAAAATATTTTACATTTAGACAACATTTAACCAAAATCAAACAGTTTTTCTATTAATGAACCGCAAAACAATGTTTATAAAACAAGTATGTCATGTTTTTCAAAATGATTTATTTTTATTATTTTTTTTTTTCATTAAAAATGAAATAGATTTATATCTATTCACATCACATCTGTTTAGAACTCATTTTTTTTGTTGTGAAAGTTTTCATTCAAATCTAAATTTGAACGTTAAAATAATCGTTCTGCGAAATTCTGGTAGATTTAATTTAGTTCTTTAAACAGTAATATTAATATACTCACTTAAAATAAAAGTTAAATATCATTAAAAATGCGATACTCTAATACTAAACACTAATACTATTTTTTTCTTGAAGTTTGATAGTTGGTCTATTAATTTTAATACTAATTCTTATCACACAAAATTAATTCTACTGAACGTGGATTTGTTACATTGTACATTTGTAAGACAAACTATAAGGGTATGGCCAGTGCCGTCGTAATCTTTTGTGAGGCCCTAGGCAAAGTCCCTCCTTATTCTTAGATTTGTCTAATTTAACAATTTTTCCCGCAAATTTTTTTAATTTTCATAATCATAATAATTTTCTTAATTTTAAAAAAATCTTTTTAACTCTAAAAGTGGACTTACATAATAGTAAAACTTATATAAATATATCAAATAAGATAGTTTTTATAACAATATATATATATAAATATTTCATACATTAAATATTTAAATACAAAATAATAAGTATATTTCCTAATATATTAAATAATTTATTAATTACCAACAATATAATGTTTAACATACATTAATATAAATATTCTTAATTCTTATATTTTTATCAAATGTGTATTCATCTACCATGCATTCAATAACACTAGCATTTAATAATTTAAAATATAATATATAGAGATATAGAGTAGATAGGTACATAATAGATATTATACAATTTTAAATGATTGATAGAACATTATATTATAAAATTCACAATCAATTTACCCAAGGTATATTTAATATTCATTATGAAATTAAGTTATAGTTTAATGATGTTTACATTATTTTTAAAACGAAAAACAAAACATTTTTTAACTACAAAATAAATTTATAATCAATTTGTATTGGAATATTTTATTTAAGTGCTTTTTTCTATTCTTTTTGTTAGTAAATTCACCAATAAGTGAAATATAGTCTTCAATTGTAGCCAGCTTGATTTCTATTGAAATAATTGCAAGTAAAGTCAGTGTGTTTTGAGACATAGAACTTCTCAAATAAGTTTTTATTAGTTTAAGTTTCGAAAATGATCTTTCTACTTCTGCGGAAGTTACCGGAATAGTTAGAAGAATTAGTAAGGTAATAAAAATATTTTGAAAGCTACCGGAAATTTTATTAATTATGATAATGATTGAATAACTGATGTATTGTCATCAATAATAATAACATGAAATAATAGCATGAAATAAGAGGAACTCAGTTAAATGTTAACTGCATCAATATCCTTTGAACAACCATCGGTTAAGACAATTTGTAGGTCTTTACAATGTAACATTACAATACATTTGTATTGTAGTTTAACCACATTACTTTGATGGTTTATATGAAAATAAAACAAAATAAAAACACAGACTATTATATGTGCTAATAATTTATTAAACTATTTTTAGAAATAAAGTATCTTATTCATCTGTTGCTCAGAATCGTTATTCAAATCTAATAATCGATTTATTTAAAATTTGTAAGAAAAAATATATCAATATCACTGACCCATTCTTATATCTTACGCAATTCTTGTACCATACCTGATTCCTATATTTAAACTTTTTCTTGTGCTATGGTTCATAACAATTTTTAAAAACCGGATTTTAATAACTATTGCACATTAATATTTTATTATAGTTATTATAGTTTATTGGAAATAACAAATAATTTTTAATGCCAGTTAAAAAATATATAAATTTATTTTATAAAACATGATTTTTATCATATAATGAAGAATCTATAAATTATTTACAATATGTCAGTATGGTCGTTTATTTATAGGTAGTAACCGACTTTTAAAACATGTAATTTTTATAATACTTGTCCCATGACAACTGACATTATGAGACTTCAATTTCGTATATTTGACACATAACCCACTGGACGTTTGTACACCTTTTTTTTATTTACTCACATTTTTTCATTCAAAAATAAATACGATTATGTGAGAACATTATAATTCAAACTATTTATTTTTTCGATTTGCCTACGTTCGTTGAATTTAGTATATAAAATAATACTTAATTAATCAAACTTTGATAGTGTTCACATTTAATAGATGAATACTTTATAATTATTTTATTAGTTGTGTCCATCGTGTTATATTTTCAAACCACGGGTTATTATTAGAAATTGTTAGAGATTATGTTGAAAAAAAATGTGCTTTTTTGCTGGAGAACAAAATATAAAACTTAATACAAATAACTTAAAATTATTCGTACATAATATTTTAAGATTAACAGTTCTTCATATTTAAATCGTATTTTTTTTAATTTATGTAGTAACTTCAAATATTAGGTTATCTGCTACGTTCATTCTAAAGTAATCCAGTATAATATCAACTTGTTTTTATTTTAACTAAAAATAAATAACCGCATTCAAAAAACTATAAAATGTTCGTCTGAAATATAGTTTTTTAATTTTGAAATGATTCTTTTTGACAAATTCCTTAGAGAATAATGTATTTTAATAGAAAAATCAACATTTTTTATAATCTTTTTTTACACATAAAGTACTATACTATACTTTTAACTTATACTATTTACTATTTTTCAACATAATGATTCTTAAGCTTCTTTTTGTATTTTTTAAAATGGAAACATATAGTAATACATATTTACTTAGACATTTCTCAAAATAAAATTTAAATAAATAATTAATTATGAGTTTTTATGAATATTTAAAGTTTGTGTTATTAAAATGGAATGAATATGTATAAGAGTATTTATTAAATTATGTAAGTCTTAAATAATAATAAAAATAAAATAAATACATGAAGTTGTTATATTAATTTTTAAAGTCTTTGAAAAAAATTATACCAATTTATTTTTATTTTAGTATTTTAAATTATTATTATAATTGAAGACTATTATAGTCTTCAAAATGTATAATAATTTAAAATTAAAATAATTCCTATCTAAATTTTCAAAGTGTAATTCGTTATTTATTTAAAAAATAACACCTAAAATCTATTTATTTAAATTTATTTATATGTTAAAATCCATACTAATTTTTAATATTTCAAGCTAATAAAAAGCAATCGAGTAGGTATATTGGTTTTTGAATTTTGTTTTTTGTTATTTATACATTTTTTAGTGATAAGACTAGTTGGAATAATAAAAGTCTATTCTTATCGATCTATTAATTGATTGGCAAATTAAGTTATCATTTAAAAAAAGTATTTTTTGGAATTTTTAAGTAGCTATCACTATACCCACTATCAAAATACTCCCAAAAAAAAAAAAAAAAAAATGAAAATAAAGGCAGCACTTAAGCATTTGAACAGTGCTTCTTAAATATCAAATGACAACATATTAAAATTAATTATGTATAAATAAATCGTATTGTATGATATTCTAAATGATATGAAATTGCGTTTTTTTTTTAGAAATTATTTAATCAAATGATTTATCGGTTTTATATAAGACTATAAATTATAATCTGTATATATAAAATGACTAGTCCTGAGTGTTTCATCATCGCCTAGCCGGAACCGCTGAATGTATGAGTATAAAATTTGAGCAGTAATTTTGTTTTCTGATGTAGACACTCCTTAAGAAAGAATATTTCAAAATTCAACTCCTAAAGAGATTGAAAGAGATAAAAATGGAAAAAATTTATAGAAAATTATATTTTTATATGCACCTTGTCAATGCATTTGCTATAAATATTTTGGTGTATACTAGTTGCGGTCAAAATCAAAAATTACGTATTAGTTGCGGTCACCCAACAAAAAGGTTACATACTAGTTGCGGTCACTCAAAATATACATCTAGTATATATGGTATATACCATGCTATTTTATTCACAAAAAAGTTTCAACATTTTCCTTTCCATTTTATAAACTGACTTAGGACTGTCTACACTATTTTTTATTGTGTAGGTTTGAAATCACAGTAGTAATTGTGAAAAGTCACACGGCAACTTTGGGTGAACATTTATTCTTGCAGTGTGTATATTTTTTCTAATCAATGTAACACCATTTAACTCCAGTACACTGAGTACTGTACTTGAAATTTCAGAATAAAAAATTTTGGAGGGACGCTCGTTTAACTGCTCCACTGCTTTACGTTTAACACTGTAACTAACCTTTTGTCGTACCATTGATTGGTGATCATCTAGTTCGTGATTATACTACTTTTGCTGGGGCGTATACAAGAGGCGATGTAGGGGTTAGATCCCCCCATAGGTCTTTTAAAAATTGTATAAAATAGTATTCTTAATGTAAGGAAATTATAAGGAAACAAAAAAAATATTTCAAGAATTTATTATAAATTATTATTTTGACACATTCAATATATGTTGTAATCTTACATTCGTTCGAACTGGTCGTTTACAGTTTTACTTTCCGCTCCGTTATCTTATAATTTATTATATGAATTGTTCAAAGTGTAACTCTGTGTTGAGTGATACCGACTGTGTTAAATGTTCAATTTGCTCTAAACCTTTCCATATCGCTTGCTCGTCTATCTCTAGTTTAACCGGCAATAATCTTAAAACTCGTTGTGCTTCATGGCTGTACACTATTTGTGAGTGTGCAAGATTTGGAGCCAGAAAATCTCCGACTACTCAACCAGTTTTAGACACTGATTATATATCTAAATTAATGACATACTTTTGGCAGTAAAAGATATTAAAAAATCAGTTTCTAAACATGAATCCTCGTTTTCATCACTGAATAAGAAGCTAGACGATGTTTCTGGTCAACGCGGGACTTAGGTGCTCGTACTTCAGTGCTCGCAAATAGAGTCACCCTACTAGAAAATCAATTATCTAGTACTAACGCTTCTAACTTTCCCGCAGACGAAACTGTAATATCTGGAGTTATAGATCGACAGGCAAGATCACGTAATTTAATTATTTTAATGCTGTTGAGACTGACGGAAATAATGAAGATGACTTATCGCTAATTAAATTTGTCTTACATTCTATTACTCCAAATATTGCTCCAGCATTAGTCTCTAGACTAGGCCAAAAATCAAATAAACCTCGGCCACTTAAAGTTACTTTACATGAGCCATCCGATGTCTTTATCGTTCTAAAAAATAAACACAAACTACGCACGTCTACTATCTATAGTTCCATCCGTATATCTCCAGATCGTACTATTATGCAACGTAATCAACTTCGTAATATCTTAGTGAAGCTTGAGGAACGCAAAGCAGCCGGGGAATCCAACTTAGTGATGAAATTTGTCAAAGGTGTTCCAACCATTTCAAAAAACTAACAAACGGGCCAATTCACAATAACTTATTTCTCTACTATCAAAATGTTCGTGGACTCAATACCAAATTAAACGTTTTAATGCGTAATGTATATTTATCTGACTATGATTTTATCGGCTTATCTGAAACTTGGTTATCTCCAAATATCAATACGTCTGAACTAGGTTTATCTGGTTATAGTACATATCGTTGCGACCGTAATCAGATTACTACCAATCGTTCTAGAGGTGGGGGTGTTCTCCTCTCAATTAATAATAGATTTCATTCTCGTTTGTTACCTGTACCTACCAGCCCAGTTGAACACGTATTTGTCATTATTAAAATAAACAATAATTATATTATAATAGGTAATTTTTATTTTCCACCTCACACTGATATCGTAATTTACAATGCACACTTTGATATCATTAATAATTTACTTTTAAGTTTTTCATATGTAAAAAACGTATTATTGGTTGGTGACTACAATTTACCTAAACTTTAATGCACGCTACTATTGCTCTATTGGATTTTTTCCAAATATGCTGAACTTAAATAATTTAGAATCAGAATTCTTATCAAAATTATCTTTCCTAAATCTTTCTCAATTTAATAATTTTCATAACAGCACTGGTTCATTATTAGACTTAGTTCTCTCTGATTTAAATAATTTATCTGTAAATAAATCAGTAAATCCTCTTATCCCTTGTGATATTTATCATCCGTGCTTATTCATTTATATCCCCATAGTTATAAGTGAACCAATCGAATATAATTTATGTATGTATAATTTTTCTAAGTGTAATTACGCTGATATAACTTAGCGTCGATAGACTGGAACAAACTATTTAAAGATCTTAGTATTAATGAAGCTGTCGACTTGTTTTATTCTATTATTTATGATATCATTGATATATTTGTACCTAAAATAATTAAACGGCAGTGTCACTACCCTCAATGGTATAGTAAAAAATTAAAAGAAACAATTTTTAAAAAAAAAAATTGCCCATAAAATGTTTAAGAGTTCTGGTTTGGTGAGTGATTACAATTCTTTTTCTAATCTTCGTGGGAGATGTAAGTTTCTCTCGAAAAAATATTATAAAAATTATATAATTCAAATTCAAACTAATTTAAAAATCTGTCCTAATAAATTTTGAAAATTCATAAACAGTAAACGTAAAAATAACTTTTTACCAAATTGTATGCATATATATTCAGATGAATTTAATACTAGTAATGACATTATTAATGCTTTTGCTAATTACTTCTTTAGTGTTTATGACAACTATGATTATGTTAATGATGTTAATATTAATTTAAAGCATCAAATTCCATCCCCAGTTCTTTCTTCTTCGCTCCACTCATGTTCAATTGATTTAATTGAGGTATTTGATTCATTAGGCTCCTTAAGTTCTACCTCTAGTCCTGGTCCCGATTTTATTCCTAACATTTTCCTAAGGAACTGTAAATTTGTGATTTCCTTTCCGTTACATTACTTATTCAATTTATCACTCTCTCTTGGCATTTTTCCTGATTATTGGAAAACTAGTTTTATTCGACCAATTCCTAAGTCTTCTTCTGATTTATCAAATATTGCAAACTACCGTCCAATATCCCTGCTTTTTCTTATACCTAAATTATTTAAATCGATAGTAGCAAATAAGATTTTGCCTGTTTTGAATCATGTAATAATTGATGATCAACATGGTTTTCGACGAAATAAAAGTACAATTACTAACTTACTTAACTTTAGAAATTTTGTATCTGACGCCCTTTCTCGTGGATCAAATGTTGACGTCATATACACCGACTTTGCTAAGGCATTCGATAAAATTAACCATCAAATCCTGCTTTCAAAATTGAAACGAATTGGTATTTGCGGCTCTTTTTTATTCTGGATTATCTCTTTTATTGAAAATCGTCAGCAAATCGTAGTTTACAAAGAATTCTTGTCTATTCCAATACATGTTACATCGGGAGTTCCTCAAGGGTCCCATTTAGTGCCAATACTATTCTTTATTTTTATTAATGACATTCTATTTCAAAATTGCTCTAAAATTATGTTTGCCGATGATATAAAGATTTTCCGTACAGTTAATAATCAAAGTGAAGCTGATTTACTTCAGCTTGATTTAAATTATCTCTATGAGTGGTGTACTTAAAATAATTTTACTCTTAATATTAATAAATGCCAATTAATGACATTTTCCAGAGCTCGAGTAGTTTCTTTTTTTGATTATAATCTCAATGGTGAACCATTAATTCGGATTTTTGGGCCAATTAAAGACCTTGGTATTTATTTTAATCCCAAACTCAAATTTGACTGTCATATTACGAACATAGTTAACAGGTCAAATAAAATCCTTGGTCTTATCTATCGTAATTGTGCTGATTTCGATGATTCAATAGCTTTGAAGTCAGTATATTGCAGCTTGGTTCGTTCTATTTGTGAGTATGGCTCATTAATATGGTCTCCATACCAATCGGGTCATAAACATAAAATTGAAGAAATTCAACACAAGTTCTTACGTTTCCTCTCGCATAAATGTTCCATAATTAGAAAACCCCATTCTTCTTACACTCCACTATTAACGTTTCTTAACATCGAAACAATTGAACAACTTCGTTTGCGATTAGAATTGTATTTTGCCTATAAACTCCTTACAGGACTTATTGACTGTCCTGAGTTTCTATGTCGTTTCTCCTTCCACACCCCATCTCGCAACTCCCGAACTAAAAACACTTTTTTATCTCAACACCAAAGTAACTAATTACGCAAGCAATAATCCTCACAATAGAATTATAAAAACTATAAATAAATTAAATATCGATATGTTTATTTCACCAAACTTTAACTCATTTAAATTGTATTGTAATTTATTTCTTATTAATTCATAGCTTTAAGTATATATATTAATTTATATTGTACATTCATTGTATATTTTTTTTTTCTCTCTTTATCTCTCTCCTTATTGCTTTTTGTTTATAATTATTAACCAGTAATGAACGATTGTTATTATTATTATGTATGTAATTGGGCTTGGTCCGTTTAAAACTTTAATAAAGAAATAAATAAATATGTATATTTTATAATTTATTATTTTGAATGTGCTAGTCCTTTGGTTTAGGAATTTTTCTTCCATAATAATTTGTTTGCAATTGATCCCCGTCATACAAAAGTTATATATACGCCACAATTTTATTTATTTTACTTACAAACTTTACAGATAAGTAAAAGGTATATGACCGCAACTAGAATATTACCTACAATTCGCGTGACCGCAACTGTCATATGTCCTTATCTCAAAAATCGTCTCTGACCGCAACTCGGATGCAGCCAAATATTTAAGTAGTTATTGTTAAATATGTATCATAAAGATATTAGAGATATATATTTTATTATACCTGTTTGTTAATGTTAATATAACAATATATTTAATGAGACCATCGATAATTGATATATCTGGGATATATATTAATGCCAATATTCAACACTTTATCGATGATATATTATATAATACTTCGATTTTAAAATAATCATTGCGGCACGTGTCATTAGTAATTCTGTTTTTTAGTGTTTTTGGATATTTTTAATAAAACAAGGTGATCTAATAAATAATAATAAAAATGTTTGTAATAATAAGAATAATAATAATAATAATAATAGGTAAAACATTTTTTCAACTAAATCTATACACTAAGTTATAATTTTGTAGTCATATTTTATTTCAACATTTTTCCGATAAAAATTGCATTTTACAATTTTTCTTCGAAATATTAAAATATACTAATTTCTGTCAATTCTGGTTGTTTCTATACACAGGCAATCTAAGGTCAAAAAATTTAAAAGCAACCTGTAATATAAAACTGATAAAATAAAAAGTTATACGTAGGTAACACAAAAAACTGTACACGGGTGAAGCCGGGTTATTCAGCTAGTATAATACAAATCTAACCATATGTACTTCAGTTACATGTAAAATATGTAAAAAGTTTTGACTAACAATTTTTTTTTCTTTTTGAAAATCTAAAAATATTTTTAAATAAAATCCACGGTTACTATTCTTTTATTCTGAAATGTATTTCTATAATTTTGATTTAACATTGTTTTCAAATTTACATATATTCACTCGAGTGCAACTACCCAATTTAACCTAACTTCTACATCTTATTCAGAATCTAGATTTATCTAGATTTTTTAATTATATTAATGTTTGAATAATTAAAACGTATTTAAGTACTTTAACAAAAAAACTGTTGTGCCTTTAATGTTACTATTTATTATTAACGTTCAGTATTTTTTTCTAATTTCAAGGCAAAGATTATATTATAGCTATTTAAAAATTATATTAACATAACTTTTCTCTTGACAGTTTTCGTAAAAATGTTGACTTCAACATATAGTTCTTTTAATTCGCTTGAGCGTTGACTGTTGACAGTTAAACAAATACTTATCTACAACTTTGTACATATAACGTTTACACATTCTGAGACAATTATAGATACATACATTTCTTTAATTATGTAATGTTTTACTTACATTGTAAAAATGTCTATAATATTACGAACCGTACTTTTATCATAATTATAAACTATAATTTCTTCGATTTATTTATAATGGAATAACCTCTATATTAAGCTGACAATATTTGAATTTCATCACCGGTTTATATTTTAAGAACTTTTAACATTTCTTTATATCCAGATATTTTCGCTTCGCATATTTCGAAAAAAATAAGTATCTATGTTCCTAAAATAACTATAATATAATTTATTTTTGCCACCTTTAAATGTTGCTGCCGGGAGCCACTGCTGTTTCTGTCTCTCAACTCCCCCCCTCCACTTTTACATGGTACTACACATGCCCATGGGCTGTAGTATAATAATTTTGTAAAATTCGTCAGCTACTCTCCGAAGAAGTGTTTACGCAGACATATGAATTATTATATATTGACATATTGAATACCTATTCAAATATTAAAATAACATACCCTTGTAAAATTCAATATTTTCCTCGTTCTCTTAGAATCTATAATAACTTGACGAGTATGAGATAGTATACAATAACATTGAGATGTCTAAAATAATATTCGAATGTCGAACGTTTTATAACAAAGAGAGGAACGTCCTATGAAATTTCAGCACAAACTGTCATTTCCAATGATTTTGATAGGTATTCCATTTGATTCCTATAGAAAATATTTTTAGGTCATGAGTTAATTATGTTATTGAATATGGGTTATAAGTAAATTAACACGTCATTAATTCGCTTTGATATTTCAGTTAAGTTTGGTACCTATCAAATGCGATTATAAAAACATTTCCTTCCACGCAACGAATATTTGTTTATGGATGTGTAATATAGCTAACACGATCAATTGGATTTCGTCAAAACAAAATTTAAAAAGATTTTATGTGTTTTCGGAATCAATGCGTACATATACATATACTTGTAATATGTTCGCAAAAAAAAAAAAACTTTTTTTCCAACGACACTAAATACTTAACACAAAAATTAAAATTTAGCAAATTCGGTGAATGCATTAGCTTGCAAAAACATCCTATTCGATTATCTTATATGAATAGGAGAGAAGAATTTCGCAAATTTTTAAATTTTAAAGTGCCTGTATTAAACTGTAAATAAAAATTAAACTTTTGGTAAAACTATTATGAGTTATTTATCTTATGTCGTGGCTTATTTTTATAAAAAAGAGAAAAATCATATACATATATATTAATAGTACACTTAATTTATAACATATTTCTTTCATCATTAAACGACTTATAAACCGTGTTCAAGCTATTTGTATTTAAATATTTCAATATATATAGTCACTTGAATCATAATACTTTGTATACTTTGTAATAATCCAGCTTAATAGTTTTTACTGAAAGCATTTATTATAATGATAATAGTAATAAAAATAATAATAATGATAATAAAGAAATTAATCATAATACCATTCAATAAAAAGTAATTTAATGACAAACAAAAGCTAAAACATATTTATAAAATATTCTCAGACCGATTTGTCATTAATATTAAATCTGCTTTCGATTTTATACATTTTTACTGATATTGGTAGAAATACTTTACGTTCAAGATATAATACTAAATGTACACATAAAGGAATATTTGAATAAATGTCTAATGCAGGGGTCGGCAACCTGTAGCCCAAGAAGCAATTTTTTATGGCCCGTACAAAGGTGGTTAATATTTGTGTTTCATTTTTGTTCAATAAAATTTTTCATACAATTTTCAATACTATTCAATTCTTTTTTCTTTATAAATAAAATTTGATCTAATCGTTAATATTTGATGTTTATTCTATATAGTTGTATAGTCAGTTTAATCTATAAAATTGTTATTATTATCTGACCGGAGTCGAAGATAATGATAACTGCACTACTCAGTCATATGATAAATTAAATATACTTCTATATTTTAAAAATTAAAATTTTAAATATATTTAATCTATGGTCATAGTTACTTTGTGTTTGTAGCAATTAGTATTACACCGTGATTACATTCGTACATGTGACTATTTGCGTTTGTAACATTCACCTTGGTTTGTAATAGTTTCATTTTACAAGTAAATCCAAACATTATGGCGACTAAATAAAGAAAAATTTGTGATGGACATCGTTTTTTTAATAACTCTTGGATTGATTTATACTTTATCGTCGAAAACAAAGGTAAGTTTTTATGTTTAATTTGTCAAAAGATTAAATTTTTTCTTAAAAGCAGTTTTTTCCAGTAACATTTCTATTTTTACACTCATATTTCTATGTAAAATAATCAAATATAATAGCAATACAATTATTATTAGTATATATCATATGTAAAACTTTTTTTTTTAATGTAACCCTTGATAAACATTTGAAAAAAATGTGGCCCGCGTGGTTCAAAATGTTGACGACCCCTGGTCTAATGAATAAAACTTAAGTGATTTGTAAACATAAACACTGTTGACTAATTTGAAGTATTTGCACTAAGAGCTAAATATTATAATTTTATTTTTTATTTTTTAATAATTAAATATTTTTTTCAACATAATGATAAATAATATTTATTTATTGCAGTTATGAATATTAAATTGAATATGTACATTTGTACATCTAAAATTATAACGATCGAATTGCGTCAAACGAGGCCTGGATGAACTAACATAGGCGCAACAACAACGCTTAATTAAAAGGAAGTCAGTATACCGTGGATGTTGTTGCTCTTGACCGAATATTTAGGTACATAACTAATTTTCACAGCATTTATTTTATAATATATACATAGAGTCATTTATAATTATCCCTTTAAATTTAGCATGTTAAAATTAGATTTGTTAAACATATATTATCTACAAATTCCAAACGCATTACCGTATTAGAACAAAACATTTTAGTAAATTATTTCGAAATCATTGTTTTATTTGCATATTTTTGAGTTATTTTAGTACCTCATTAATATCCTTAAGAAAAAGAATAAAAAATGCAATGATTTCTTTTGTTTTTAAATATATAGTATACGAACATATCTGTAACCGTTATTTTATTATTTTTATACATAACACTGGTTCAAATAATTACTTCTGGTTTATTGATTATACTCTAAATTACATACAGCATTTGTATGCAGAGTTTATGATTTATAGTTTAAAAATAAATTCTATGCTTTGTTAAATAATTTTATTTTAACTTTTCTTTCTGTACACTAAATTATCTATACCAGTAGTTCCCAACTGATGTTTCGCAAGCGCCCTTTAAATGTGTCGCGATAAATCTATAAATTGTTTTATAAGTATTTATAAGTATGTATTTACCAGCTTATTATTGATATTCGAGATGAAAACTGATCGAACTATTCGTAGATATATATATAATATTATTTATTATAAGTATGCCCGTCGCAGCCGTCTCGATCGATCGATTGTATTAATATAATTCACAATAAATAACCCTCTAATAGAGTAGACTTTAAATAGTATACATACATATAAAATATGGTTCACATGATATATGGAATGGTATGCCACATTGTTAAAAAGGTTGAAAACCACTGGTCTATACATTAAACTATTATCACCTATTAAAACGGTGCGAAACCTTTTTTTTGACTCACGATCCTCAAATTAATTTATTTTGCTGTGATGATCCCGCTTCCTACCAACATTTTGTAATTTTATAATATATACGAGTACTTATTTAATGTACCTATACAAAAAATTGTATTCATATAAATTAAATCGTTAATTTTAGGCAATTTTAATTAAATTAATGAATCCAAAACATAAAAAGAAATAAAAAATTAGAATTTTATAAAATATAAATATAAAATTATATAAAATAATATATATATATATAACATACAACTTTTTCATTTAGTGTTAAATTATTGGTGACCACCAGGTTTATGTCCTACAGTTCTATTGAATCCTTCAAGATTTTTTCTGTTCAATTAGCGGCTAATTAATAGTCTTTATAGCTAGATGTGATAGGGTGTTGTTGTGCTCTTAGCATTGTGCACTTTTTAATTATCACTTTTACATCATTATAATTGTTTTTTATTTGAAAATGTCATTTATCCTTGATAATGTAACCTTGTGGTTAGTAACTATAATTACTGATAACAATACTAAATGGTGCGTTTACAAATTTTTTGGATCTATAATATTAGATATTATAATTTTTTAAATATATAATTTATATGCATTTTTATGCATTCTTTCTGCAATAAATAGTCTTATGATGGATTGAAATAAATAAAAACAGGCCTCTAATCTGTGATATCAGTTCAATAAGTAATCATATCAATATTTTTGTTGAACCTATAAAATTATGTTCGGTTGCACAAACAATTTTATTAAAATGTAATGGTTTGGGAATTAATCTAGGTTATGTGTTAATGAATTACAAAAAAGTGATAAGTTAATCAGTGTTGTCTACTTATAACTGATTTCTAATATACATTGTCTATTTAAATCTTTAATTTTGTAAAAATATAACTAGTTAGTTATTGAATATGGCCAATATAAAAAGAAGTATGAGTATAAATCGTAATCATCATACTATTAGAGTGGATTGAAACGATCACGATACGTCTTAGCCTCAATAGAATTATAACATTTTCGGTGACATATTCTTCGTCAAAATTGTCAAATGTTGTTAATACAATGACATTTTGGTTATATTTAATTATATTTTAATTTGTGGTATAGACAAAATCAATATAAAAAATAATAATAGTATAAAGTAAAACAATAAAAAGATTACCATAAAAAGTAATTAAATATTATTAATATTATTGTTAGTGGTTGTATAAGATAAAATATTATTAGCAGATAAATCATACTAATAAAGTTGTAGAACTCATTTTATTATTTATCGAACCAAAGACCGGTCCACGATTTGTCGGTTCGATAACACCATATTTATTAGATCGATAAAACAAAGGTTTTTTTGAGCAACTGATAAAAATATTATCGATTCCTTACTTTATCCTTTATCCTTTTCTTTTTTCTTGATCCTTTATGCAAACCGGCATGAGTTTTTTCTATAATTTATTGTCTAGTGATACATTAGTGTTGAATATTGATTTGTGACCAATTCGATTTTTTTTTCATGGATTTTTATTGGATCTATTTATTGAAGTGGCTTAATCATATACGAATATAGGATGATTTTTTTTATCGTGAACCAGTTAATATCTCGAGAAGTATTAGGAATTTTAAAATAATTTTTTTTTTTAAACTTTCTAGATTTTACTATTTTACACTGTGTTATAATATTAATAATTTTATTTGATAAAACACTATCAACTTTCAAATTTCAAATGGCAATACCTATTTTCGATAGCGAAAATTTATAAACATACTGAAAAAAATAATTTTAACGTTTACAGAATTTAATTTCAATTATCCGTTTGCGACTTATTACCGTTTAAATATTCGTTCAATTTACTGCTACTGTGCAATTTATCAAACCCAACGGTAAAAACCAGAAGTCAAAACAAAATGATACCTCAATTTAACAATACCTAGAACGGTCATAATCGATAATAACGTAACAAAATAGATAAACAATACTATTGGAAAAAAAAAATGTCCTACCAACACTCCCACCAGAACACCGTGTGTCAGTGAGCGACTAGCTTACAGCAGCGCGGCTGAATCAGGTATAAAGTATAAAAATAACATATTACAATTTACCATCATGGTTATATAATATATCACTGGTTACTGATTCCTGATATACGGACTTATCCCTTATAATTCAACTGAGAACCAAGGTTGCCAGGTCTGGAGAAATTTCCTCTTTTTGGGGATTTTTGGTGTATACTTTAATTTTTGGAGAATATTCTGGGGAATTGAAAGATTCTGAGAAAATTAGTGTTAAAACTGGGGATTTCTAGAATTTTGACCTCCATGTTCAAATTACTAACTTACTGGTGATAGGTAATACAAACTTAAAAATAATTTACAGTTCATTACAGGGGCGTACCCAAGGGGAGGGGGGTTCAGGTCCGAACCCTCCATTGAAATTTTTACATACTCAATGGTTCAATAGTAAATAATATATTGTGTATTTTAATTTCTCATTATCTTCAAAGTTTATAGATTATATAATACACCTATAATGTATAAACCATGTTTAATTTATACTGCTTTTTTTAATATTGTTTATTATTGTTAATTAAATAATGTATTTTTTTATAACATTTAACTACCAAATAAAAATTGATTTCAAATTATAGTACCTACCTATTATAGTAACCTTTGTTTAGAATATGTGTGATGTGTATGTAACAATTATGATTATTACTATAGTTATTTACAGTAATTTGTTGATATTAAATTAAACTATAATTATCATTAGAAAAACAGATAAAATAAAAATGTTGGACCTCCTCCCTAAAAAATCCCTTGGTAGGCCTCTGGTTCATTACCTACAGCTTATGTTCATGTTGTTCATTCGAATGAATAAATAAAAATACAAGTACTAAATTGAATTAAATATTTATTTACTTACTGCATATAAATTAAGTATTAATAATAAAAACACAAATAGTTCTTATAAGAAAATTGTACCTTCAGTCTGAATCCTGTTTAAAAAAAAAAAAACAAAAAATTAACATAGTAGTAATAGTACTTATTAATTATTTTTTAAAAAACTTTAAAAAATAATTAAGATATGTAACTTAATTTAACAAATATCTAAGTAGAAAACATAAGGTTGGTAAGTAGTCAAATAACAAATTCCAAGTTTCTTTTTTTTATTTTGGCAAATTTGTTGATTGTTTCATCAATGGATACAATAATATTTTTAAGCACATGCAACAAAGCCAACCCTGCTAGTCTATGCTGACCTATTCTTGATCTTAACCATGTTTTCAATTTACAAAAATATATTTTTGGCCAATATTTGCAAGTTAAAGATTACGGAAACAAATATTGTCAGTTATTATAATTATTATTTAGGTTAGGGGCTTCTAGCTCTATAAATTACACAAATATACATGCATTTGTGCACAAAAAAAAAGTACCAGATATTATGTTGTAAAAAAAATTGGACGAGTAAAATTATTAAGGACTTATATAGCTCTAATAAATACAAAAATATACAATATGCATAAATGCACCAAAAAATGACTAACTGGAAAACATGTGGTAAAAAAAAGTGTTACTTTAAATTACTTTACATTATCTGATAAATACCTCGGTCATGGTTGTAAATATCTACAACTGTAGCAATCCGTGGAAGATAATACCACTATTCGTTCCATAACCAAAAATGTTATGATATAAGATAAACAAAAATTGATACCCGTGACCTAATTGACATAATATATTATTGAATGTATTATCATACTATAATGATAGACTAGTAATTTATATTCTTAATTATTTATACATTACATTTTTTAAAAAAATCAATGCATTATATTCAAAAAGAATACGATATATGGGGGAGGGGTGGATGCCCCCTTCGCCCACCCCCCTCAAAAACGCCCTTGTGCAATATTACTTATAAAAAACTAAAATTTAATTAATGTGTATGCAGATATATTCTTAACTGTAGTTATTCAATTTTCTTAAACACATTATTCACATTAGGGTGTGCCAAGGTACACCCCGTAGAGCTACCTATGAATACATGTGTATTTATTTAATATAATTTATATTTCTATATTAGATTGATGAGTTATAACTAGTAAATTACAAAATAAATATTTTTTTTAAAACAATATGATGTATCTTAATTACTATAGTAAATGATTATATTAAACAGATAATATTTTTTCATTTTAAAACAAAATAAACTAACAATTCCTATATATTTAGAAAAATAATTCATAAATATGCAGATATAAATCTATATGATATAGTATATACTTGGATTCGGGATATAGAGCTAAGACTAAAGAAGTTAAGGTCTATTCACTCATTTCTTTTTTTATTTTTAACTATACATTTTTACAATTCCCCTCTCATTTAAGGTTTTCTTTTCATTAAAAATAAATAATTACAAATCAATCTATGTATACTAAAAAAAATAATAGAATAGGTAAGTTATTTTGATTACACAAATTAAATGAAATGACAAATAACTTACATCAGACTTGTTCATGCAAGACCCAACTACGTGCCGGACACCGTTTGCAACCGGTCTCCGAGAGGGCACCCCAGAAGTCGAACTTGCGGAACACCACCGTCCTGGACCCCGCCACCGTAACCGGACGCAAGTCTTCGCGACGCCGCGGTAGTTTCGTGGTCGGGCCAACTTGTGATCCGGTCTTATGTGTGTTGTGGTTGCCGGATTCGACACAATTGATTTTGTTGTGCGCCGATCCCTCTGGGAACATAGTCCGCGGCGTTCCTGTGACGTAAACCGACGTCGGGTTGTTCAATTTTGGTATATTATGATGGAGACACCAATTGTGTTGCATTGCTCCCGTCGATTATTTCGAATTTTGGCCGTGTTGGATCGGGAATTGCACTCGGCGTCCAAAAATTAGGAGAGATCAACCAGACTGTCAACATTCAAGCTTGTGAGTTGGGTGGGGTCTGATTTTCGACAAAATCTTCTGATGGTCATTTCTCCGTCGCACGCATTTGTCGCGGTCGCGTGGGTAGAACCACACGGAGTAGGGCTACGGCAGGTATCAACTCTTGCTCATTGTCAGGCAGTGCATTTTATTTTTATATACGTATATACATTGTTTCTTCCACTTGTGTTATATATATATATATATATTTCTTTATCATTGTTTTCGCGAAATCGTTAACAATATTATTGGTAATTATAAAACAGCGCGTCTGCGGCGCATTTTAATAGGTACATATTTTTAATTTGTAAGGGCCCCCTTTTTTTTCTGTGTTTATTATTCTAATGTAATCGGTTATTATAATTATCATAATACATGCGTACTTGTTATAATTGTTGCAGTAATATTTGCATTTACTCTTTCGAAATAATAACAACCCTATTTTTATACGATAAATTGGTGAAGTCTTATGTTGACACTTGCGTCGCATCGACTTAAGCCAGAACAAGACTGGTTTACAATGTTTTGTGCATCGAGGAAGTGAGTATTTTTAATCTGATGCAGGGTTATAGCCAGTGTTGGGAAAGATAACCAATATTTTTATCTAAATTAAAGATAAAGATAATGACTAAAATTTTATCTAAGATAAAGATAAAAGATAATCTACGAACGGTTATACGCAGAAAAATGTTGTTGTACGTTCCATTTCATTATTATCATGGAATAAACGCATTAATCGGGGAAGAATTCAAATGCAAATGTACCAACATTGAAATACAAAAACTCCCATGCATTTCCCTCAAATTAGAACATTATTGTATAATTTAAATTTATGTATTTTTAAATTCAAATAAATAAAAATAAATATAATATAATATAAAATATTTCGCTTACTAGCTGTTTTCAGATTAAATATGTATTATTGACTAAGATTTTTAATTAATATATTAAGTGAATTATAGGTATCTACATATATTATATTATTAATATAACTCCTATATTTTAATTAATTATTATATAATAATTATTGACCGTCACGCTTCATGTTTTGAATTAGAGCGATGATTGTATTGAGTTTACAATGATGTGTGTTTTTTCATGTCAATTTAATGATGTTAATTAAATTTTTTACATACCTGTTTATAGACTGTACCTACTCTTGATAGTATGTATATAAGTATATCGTATGAAAATTAAAAATACTAATATTCCAAAATTATTAGTATCTGTGGTCTTCTTTAATTATTAATTCAAATTGATATCCGTGTAATCTTTCCGTGATAAGACTTAATCATAACTGATAACATGGTTATTACCAAGGTCGTTTATTATATTGATAATGAAATGGATCGTACAAAAAAATTTTTCATGCGAATAACCCACAGACTTCTATACTACACTAGATAAGTAACTACTATATAATTTACATGGCTATGAGTAAATCTGATAAGGTGAACAGACGCTATTTTGTCGGTTGCCAAGAAAATCTATTATTCTATATGCATCAAATACTTATTTCCTTGATATTTCTTTATTAATCAGATTTAAATAATGTGAACATTTAAGGATTAAACCAAATATAATTAAGAAAAAAAGAAAACAATGTTTATCACAAATGTATACATATTAGTTTATTATTAAAACATACACAGTATACAATCACATATTACTAAATAATACTAATTTGGTCAATTGTCACCGTTTACTAACAATAGAAGACGTTTTTGATTTGGCAACATGATGTAGACGTATTTTTAAATATTCCTTACAGATAAGTGTTACTAAATCTAATCTATGATTTTCTAAAAATGAATGATCGGAACATGTCATATTTTGTAAGATATTGAAATTACGAGTATAATCATAATTTATGGTTGAAATTATTATTTTTGCAGATAAACCAGATATATGAGAAATAAAATTGTTAGTTAATTTGATTAAAGAATTTCCAATATATTTAATTAATTTCATAACATTTTTTTGAACTCTTTAATAATCCACCTCCATTTTTTACATCAGTCAATACAGAATAGACATGTTTATGACTATAGTTATGTTCACTTGATTGTTCTATAAGATTGTCTACACATGTTGAACAATCAATTATTTTAAGTAACTTTCTAACAATAAAACCAGTAATATAATAAAGAATATTATCCTTAATAATTCTGGATTGGTCAGTCTCACCTATCAAAAAATCTAAATGATTTGATTCTTCTTCATATTCAATGTTTAATAAATCATCAGAATTTCTTTTTGACCAGCGTACTTTCAACACTACTATTGTGCATTTCAATACAGTTAGCAGCGTAAGATGAAGAGATGGAATTTTTAAAAAACAACTGTTTCATAGATGATTTAAATTCTATTACATTAGGGTTATTATTATTACCAAAACGCTGACGAATTTTAGAGAAAAATATCTCTAAATGGTCCTGAGAAAATTTATAGCTTGAAAAATATTTGTACGAGTGAAAAAACAATTTTCTATTAAATAATAAATAATTAATTGTAAAAGAATATTCAATTTAATGCTGCACAAGACTAAATGTAACGTTCAATGTTTTGCCAACCGACAAAATGGCGGAAACTGATAAGCCAAGCTTCAGTAAATATAGACAGTACCTTATCTAGTTAGTATAGAAGTCTGTGGAATAACCGTTCATGATAATCTTTCAGTTATCTAGAATGAAATAAAAAGATAAAAGATAATTATTTAAAATAACATTCAAGGTTTGACTCTTGGCTATACTTATAAAATAACTATTATTTAATGCCTTAAAATATGACGGAATCAGTGGCGAATTAGGGGGTAGGCTAAAAGGCTTATAGCCTAGGACGGCTTTTTTTTATAGAATTAAGTGTTATTATTGACTTATTAGGTATATTTATTTTAATATATATTTTTTTATATTTTTCATATAAACACGAATAAAAATAATTTTAAAAAGTTATAATAATATATTTATATGTACATTGTATGCTTCGTACATATAGGTTATAGTAAGAATATTACAGTTATTATTACAATTTTAAAATATTTCATTTGTAATAAAATAATTACAGTAAGTTACAAGGTATTATTAATAACTTATTAGTACCTATATAAAAGGCCGTAACTGGAAAAAAATTAAAAAAAATATTATTTTTAGAAGTTTTTCTATTTTAGGGATTTAATATTTTATTTTTTTTGATAAAAAAAATTAAATAAAATTTGAAGAGAAGGGTTTAGACCAAATATTGTTGGTTCCTTAGAAGAGTGATAGGGGGCGGGGGCAAAATGATTAAACCTAGGGGCACCAAAACGCTAAATCCTCCACTGGATGAAATATTCTTATTAATTTAAAAGTAAATAGATTAGTAAATGATTAACAGATGTAGATTATTTTAAATTATACCTACCTATATTTTAATATCTGTACAAGTAGTGATTACTAAGTGGACTTACATTATTCATAATTTTTTAACTAAATTCAATTTGGTTATATAAGTTAACATTAAGTTGTATGAAGATAATATACTAGTATATAAGTATAAAACATTTGGTTGTACTAGAATTTGTATTAAAATGTTTTTTAATGTAATAATTTAAATTTTAAAATACATATAAATGTCACAGTTCACATATTTCAATTATTATTGTAAGACAAATTATGAAAAATGGCTAAATAAAATAATAAAATCTTATTTTAATAAAAAAAAAGAACCACTATGCTTGATTTAACATCTATTATCTATCGACAGAAAAAATGCAAAAAGATAAGTATAAGATAAAGATACTCTGGATTTATCTAAATAAAAGATGAAAGATAATTTGGACGTTATTTAAATTATCTTTTGGATAATTTTATCTAGGTTGTCCCAACACTGATTACAGACTTAGAGTCCGCTGTGCATCGTGCCTACCCGACTTTCCATTTATAATTATAAGGTATTCTGGGATATATTTTTTGTATAGTGTATGATTTGCATTTTAAATTAAAATTATCTTGTGGGTGAATAGACCAAATAATGAATATTAATTTAATACTAAATTATCAAAGTCAATAAACACATTAGTTATCAATAATTTTACTAGAACATGAACAAATTTCCGTAGTGCAAATTTTTGCAGGATTTGGGTAGGTCATACCTAATAAAAAAATATTAACACTTAACATGTCCACTAACCTAGATAAATTAATAAAAATTAAATGAATATTGAACATACTTTACATTATCTATTCTAGGGTACAACATATTTTTAGGGCTATGGATGTTTTAAAAAATTATTAATTTTTACACTTATTTTTAAAATTATGTTAATTTTTAATTAATATTTTATGATATAAAAATCTTTTAATACTGCATAAAAATGACACTTATATTAAAAAAAAAAATTAAATTTGCCAATTTAGGTTAATAAAAACTCCATAGCCCTACTTATGGTATGTACCAATTTATCTTCTTCTATGAGTTCCTATCCGTTCCGGATGTTGGATATCATATTGGCTATGCTATTCCTTATGTACCAACAACTTAATCTAATTATTTAAACATACAATTAAAATTAACTATTAATGTGATCATCAATAATTTTTTACAAATGTAGAGGTATTGTTGAAAGATTAAAATATAATATAATATAGATATACATATGTAATATGTATATTGTATTCCTTTATTCCAATTTTATTTTATTTATTAATATATAGTCATCAGATAGGTACCAGTAGAAAGCAATATGAATTTGCATTAATTGCTGGTCAATTTGGGCCGTCTAGTCATATAGTTCACAGTTATTTTTGATTAATTACACCAATAATACGAATATCCAATGAAATAGAATTAAAATATTTGAAACATGGTAATTATTTGTCAATTATACTATACATAAATCATTTAATAAAAAAAAAAAATTCAAATTTATTAATTTTAGATTGAACTTACCAATAAATTATATAAAAAGTTGTCGGCAAAATATGAAATCTAATTGCCATACATATAATAATACATATTGCTGATTGGATAAAAGTATATTTTTAATTAAATTCAAATATTTTAACCAAAATACAACATTAAAACACTATTAAAAATATAATATGCATTGAAATAATTGGTTTAAACCTTAAATTTATATTTTAAATAATATTTATAATTTAGTATTTACTTAAAACAAATTCTGTGGTTAAACTTTTAAAAAATAATAATTAATTAATAATTTGTATTAGATGTTGGATAATGGAAAACTAACATTAACGATTAACCAATAACCACATGTTTTCAGAAACAGTTAATCGGCATTTATTATCGTTTATCTACTAAATAATACGTAATAAAACCGTATTCTAAGAATCAGTAACCAATGATATATTATGTAATCATGGTGGTAAATTGTAAAGGAGGGTCTGTCTATATCATAGAGTATGATAGAAAATAATAACGACGGTATTGATCGATTTCGTATAGACAGATCCTGTAAAGGAGCGTCTAAAGTTTGGACTCTAAACACAGGAATGCATCTTAAGCATTCTGCGCATGCGCGTAATTTATTCACCACTATCATAATGTTAGACTGTTATCAATGTATTATATCAAATCACTATAATACGATAATAATATTATTATAATCATATGAGTTTTAAATCAAACTATTGAAAATTTGAACATATTACATATGTTATATAAAAAAAAGGGGAAAAGGGAGGAAGAGGAAAATATTGTAAACGTGCTGGCACTGTTGCCTTTGCGATGGGAGTACAATCGGGAGTGACGGAAAGAGAGAGAGTGTAGTTCGCGGACGACCGTTGAGCGAAGAGTGCGTTGTCGTTATATGTATGTCGTTTTGGTGATCTAAGTTTATATGTATATTCTAATGAATAAATGTTTATTAATTTTTATATTACACTAAGAGTTAATTCTTGTGCGTTTTCTTTGTGTAAAGATAGAATTTTCATAATATATATAACATTTCAGAAGTGGGATGCGAAATTACGTTCGTTTTCGCATGGTTTGATATTTGTCGTGTTTGCGTGTGCGACGTGCGTAGTGTTTAGGTTAGAATTGTGTAACCATAAATAAGTTACCACACCTTGGGGTAGAAGTGATAATCGGTGCGTATCGTTATCATCAAAAAAAAAAAAAACGTTGTTTACTGTGTGCTATCAGAGATATATTTTTTTTTCTCGTCGAAAATTACGGAAACGAATGCGAAGAATCTAACGACCGACGAATTATCCCGGACTGATTTTCAAGAGTTCATGCGTGCGATATTAAAACAGAATCGTTTGCGCGAACAGCAAATGGACACAATCGTTACGAAACTAATAGAACAAAATATACCACGGACGGAACTGTTGGAATCGACGATGATTCCGAACTATAAACAAACAGTACCCATGTTTAACGGCGAGTCCGGCGATACTGATCTAGCTACGGAATGGATAAATGCATTAAAAACAGCAGCCGTCTTAAATCAATGGTCAATTTTAGAAGCAGCTCGTTTACACCTTGAAGGTCCGGCTAAACATTGGTATTTGAGCCACATGGCTGAACTGAATACGTATGACAAATTTGTCTCGTCATTCGAATCAATGTTTATGTGTGCGGAAAATAAGACAGAATCGTGGAAGAAAATGAATGAACGTATACAACAGGAAGATGAAACTCTATACACGTATTTTCACGAAAAGGTGCGGCTTTGTCGACGACTGGGACTGTGCCCGGCAGAGGTAAAGAAAATTGTGTGTATAGGGTTACGTTCGAAACAAATGTGCGCTGCATTGTTAAGTAATAGTCATATTACCGAACCTGAACTGTTGGCAGATATTCGAATGTATGCGGAAGTTGATCAAAACCGAAGTGAACTATTCCGGCCGATTACGTCACAGGGCCGACGTGTCATTAACTCTACATCGGAGAAACTCGCAAAAATGATTGCATATGAGCGGAGTCCTAGTACACGTGCGATGTAGACTCATTCGACAACTCGTTCGACAATGAAAACAAACGTAGGTCCGCGATGCTATAACTGTCACTTTACGGGACACATTTCGCATGATTGTACACGACCACGTCAACCCTTAAAGTGTACAAGGTGCAATACGGAAGATCATACTGCGAAATATTGTAAAACTGTTACCTCCGATGTCAGTTTTGTCAGCCAAAGTGCTGCGGGACAGATTATGTTTTACATGAAAGACGTAAATATCAACGGTAATGAACGACCGATAATCGGACTTATCGATACGGGGAGTGCATATACAATCATTCGTAGATCAGTAGCTGATCAGCACGGACTACTAATAGAACCAAAGGCGATCACTATGTGCGTGTATGGTAATGCTCAAACTGTTACCAGCTATAGGCAAACAAGTGCAGTTTTGAAAATCGACGAAGTAAGTGAGCGAATATCATTAATTGTCGTCGATGACTACATTCAAAAGTATGATATCATAGTTGGTAGAACTTTTACTGACTGCGAGAATGTATCTTTTGTCAAAACGAAAGACCGACTGTTATTCACTTACGGTATGCGATTTCCCTTTGAAGAAGAAGACAACATATGCGGTAACTTGGTCAAGTGTGGTGCAAAAATAGTACGTGATACCGAGATATTACCAGCGAAAAGTGCATCGATGGTTGAAGTCGAAGTTAATAACGAACAGATCGAGATCGTGCTTATCAACGACAACGAAATAGAGACAACTTTGAGTAAGGGCGATAAAGTTGGCGATTTAATATATAATACAAACGCAAATGAACCTCTGACGTCTGATCAAACACCCATTACCGTGGATATGGTGCAGCATGGACCAGATATGACCAAGGAAGGAAATTCATGAACTTACAGAGCTGTTAAATAAATATCGCTCTTGTTTCGCGTTCAGTCTGAACGAGTTGGGATGCACGAGTGAGGTGGAGATGGAGATCGTAGATGATGGAAAACCGGTTGTATGCAAACCTTATCGAGTTAGCCTTGCTGAGCGGGAAACCATAAGTCGAATAGTTAAGGAATGAAAGGATGCTGGGATTGTAACAGAAACAAAATCTCCGTATGCGTCGCCCGTATTGTTAGTTTCAAAAAAAAATAGAGAAGCTCGATTAGTAGTCGATTATCGGAAACTAAATGCGCAGACCGTACGTAAAGTATTTCCAATGCCAAATATTGATGAACACCTAGAGGCCCTATACGGTGCAAAAATGTTTAAATGGACTTAGCTTCAAGATATCTGCAAGTACCACTGTCTGAATCAGCGAAAGAAAAGACAGCATTCATAACCCCAAACGAATCCGGCCAGTTTGAAAGAATGGTTTTTGGTTTAATTAATGCACCGTACGAATTCTCACGCCTCATGCAACGAATATTACATCCACTCAAGAAGAAAGTAGCAATGTGGTATCTAGATGATATTTTGGTCCCTTCTACGTCGTTTGATGACATGATAAAGCGTCTGAGACAAGTATTAGATGCGCTGAAGTCAGCTAATTTGACCCTAAAATTGAGTAAGTGTTATTTTGAGTTTCCTGAGGTGGCATAACTTGGATTTATGCTATAGGTCGACGGAGTACGTTCGGGTGAACAGAAGATGGTAGCTGTACAGCATTTTCCAAGGTCACAAAACAAACAGGAAGTACGAAGATTTTTGGGTTTATGCGGATTCTTCAGAAGATTTATCACACATTATGCGCAACTGGTACGACCAATCAGTGAATTACTGAAAGAGAAGGTAGCGTTTACTTGGACAACATCACAAGAGACTTCATTTCAAACTCTAAAGAAGAAACTGGTTAGTAAACCTATATTGCAACTATACAATCCGACAGCTCACACCGAATTACATTGCGATGCCAGTAGTGTCGGGATAAGTGGTATGTTACTTCAACGTGGTGACGACGGACACTTACATCTAGTACACGCTGTATCGAAAAAAACCACCTCGGCGGAGGAAAACTACCACTCTAGCAGACTGGAACTAATGGCAATAGTTTGGAGAATGACTAGGTTACGTCAATATCTTATAGGTATAAAGTTTATAGTTATGACCGACTGTCAAGCGATAGTGCATCTAAATACCCAAAAGACCGTTCAACCCCAAATCGCAAGATGGGCAACCCTTTTGAGTGAATTTGATTTTGAAATTAAACACCGTCCAGGGACCAAGATGGAACACATTGATGCGTTAAGTCGAGCGCCGATCAACCCTTCCCTTCAGAGGACACCGAAGTGGAGGTGCTGGATAAACGGTTAGAGGTGCTTATTACTATGAGTGAAGAAGAACAGGTTCTGGCGATGCAACGGACTGATGCTGCCCTGAAACACATCGTGGAGATCTTAAGTCGAGAGGATTTAAGTCGTACACAATCGGAAGCTGAATTAGTCAAGGACTATTGTCTAGAGAAAGGATTGCTGTATAGAAGGGTCACTGTTGATGGGAACATCAGAAAGTTATGGGCAGTACCAAACTCCATGCGAAAGAGTATCGTGGTGCGGTTCCACGACCTAGCTGGACATTTCTCTGTGGAACATACTGTCCTCAAGATACGAGAAAAATACTACTTTCCACGGATGCGGCGTTATGTACGTATACACATAAAGTGCTGCCCCTAATGTATTTTAACGAAGGTGCCACGGGAAAGACAACCGGGAGAACTGAATCCGATCGAGCCTGGAAAGCGCCCCTTTGAAACGGTTAATTTGGACCATGTAGGCCCTTTTGTCAAGTCAACGAAAGGAAACAGGTATATCCTAGTGTTAATTGATAATCTTACTAAATTTGTGAAATTGTACCCAGTTAGAAGTTGCGGCACCGAAGGAATGACTAACAGTTTGCGGCAGTTCATTCTGACATATGGTTCGCCTAAACGGGTTATCAGCGACCGAGGGACGGCGTTCACATCCAGGGCGTTTGGGAACTTCTGCTCTCAACATGGGATCAAACCCATCCTAAACTCAGTGCGACACCCGCAATCTAACGGACAGGTGGAGAGGGTCAATAGTACCCTGATACCAGTCTTGCAGGCTAACATGGAATGTGACAATAAATGGGATAAACTTTTATTGGAGGCTGAATGTCAGTTAAATAGCGCATATAATAAAACACTTGGGGATACACCCTTTCATGTATTATTTGGTTATCGACCAAGTTTTAAGTATAGCATACTACATTATTTGATTGCAGAGGATACATGGGATGACACTGAAGGACCCCAAAACAACATTCGTGAGAAGATTACTGTAGAACAACAGCGATGGAAGGAGAGATATGACAGCAGACATGCTAAATCAGCTATATACAATGTAGGTGACTTGGTTTTTATAAGAAGATCACCAGATGTAACCGGAGATTCCACCAAGTTACAGTCAAAATACCGTGGACCATTGGTAGTCATAGAGGTGGCATTCAAAGATGTTTACCGAGTTGCAGGACTGAAGGCTGAAAATGGCAGACGGTATTCCACCACAGTACATGTATCACACATAAAGGGTTATCATCTACCCGAAACCGATGTCGAAGCGGAAGAGACAACAACAGAAGACTAGGAAGAAGAACGATCACCGATGGAAGAACTTGAGAGAAAAGAAACTATCACGGGAATGGACCATGATCCTGGAGAACCGAGACGACCAGAAAGGAACCGTAAACCACCAGTGTGGCATGGTAGCTACAATATGAAGCGATAAGATAGTTGATATTATTATTATTATTATTTACTATTTTTATTATTTTTTTACTTATTATTAAATTACTTATTTTAATTTGTTATTTATGTATAAAAAAAAAAAAAGAGAAATGTTTATATAATTATTAAAATTTGGAGAGATTTAAATGGTAAGCATGAATGTGAGTGAGGACACTCATGGGTCAGGAAGACCGAATGTTATAAAAAAAGGGGAAAAGGGAGAAAGAGGAAAATATTGTAAATGTGCTGGCACTGTTGCCTTTGCGATGAGAGTACGGTCGGGAGTGACGGAAAGAGAGAGAGTGTAGTTCGCGGACGACCGATGAGCGAAGAGTGCGTTGTCGTTATATGTATATCGTTTTGGTGATCTAAGTTTATATGTATATTCTAATGAATAAATGTTTATTAATTTTTTATATTATACTAAGAGTTAATTCTTGTGCGTTTTCTTTGTGTAAAGATAGAATTTTCATAATATATATAACACATACGTAGATATTTTGCATTTTTTTTTTGTGCTTCGATCATTTCAGTAAATAACTCGTTATACATACCAGATACATTTGAAAAAAAAAAACATCAAATCAGCAATAACTATCTAATGTGTCGAGATAGCTTTTAATAATGTTTATTTATATTTACATTTACCCAATTACCTATTTGAACATTTCATAAACCAGACTTCATCAAAATTTATTACACAGATGCTATTTACTAAATGTTTTATTGAGTATTAACAATACAATTCACAAACATCTTAAACATAAAAATTTAATATTATCTAATATCTATATAAATTACATTATCGTAATAGTAAGTACAAGTATAAATTATCAAAACCAACTAGTGTTACTGTATGGCTGGATTCATTTGGTTGCTAATGCTGTTTCGCAACTTTTTTAAAAAATATAAGTATATTTCAGTAGAGTTGAAACTGAACATCTCAATAATATACTACTACAAATAAAAAAGAATTGTAACGAAACTGAACATTATTCCTTAACAACTAAAATAAAATGACAATATATTATTTACATAAGACGTAATTAAATTTTGAATAGTTTGATTCATAACTCATATTATTATAATTAGGAATGGGCAAAAAACATCGATATTTTTAAAATATCGATGTTTATATTCGATACATCGATGTTGCTTCGATGTTTTTTTATTGACGATACATCGAAGAAAACATCTTTCCGGGCTTTAGAATTGGGAAAACAAAGGCATGTTTCCAATGCTTGGGGATTTATCCGCTATCCCAAATTTTGTTGAATAAGCGGATTATGAAGTGGAATGCTGACAGGGATAAATTGTGTATGAAGCTATATAGGATTTCGTCCGGACCGGGGGAGAGACTGAAGCAGTTGTTTATGACCTAGTTAAGCTCCTTTAAACTGATTGTAGAGTTTAAATATTTTTGTTTCTGGTCTGTTGGATTAATGTTTGATTGAAATTCGCGGTAGTCACTTGTGTTGGTCATATTTATAAATGTCTCATCATAATTGATGTCGGAGCTGTTTGCGTAGAAAATATTTCCTATGAGGTTAGCGACCTCGGTCGGGTTGATATGTATGGTGTTGTCTTTTATAATGTGGAGTTCTTTTTCCTTGTTGTGACCACGCAAGGATCTGACTTTGGTCCAAACTAGGCTTGGGTCGCTATTAAGTCCTATGGTTGATGTAAACAACTTCCATGAATTTTCTTTGCTTCTTTTAACTAAATAACGCGTTTTTGCACGAAGTTGTTTCAATAGGATATGGTCATCGATATTGCCTGTTTTTATGAATACTTTTAATGCTTTGTTCTTGTTTTTAATAGAAAGTTTTATTTCCGGATTCCACCAGGGAACTTTGGAGTTTTTTGTTTTGCCTATTAATAAGTTAGCTGCAGTTATAATTGAGTTGGTTATGTGAGAGACATCATTGCTGATAGGATCGTCTGGTGGTGGGGGATTGGAATTTAGGTATATTTCAACCATCTGTGAGAAAAGATTCCAATCGGTGTTTTTAAGTTTCCATCTAGAAGGCAATTTATTTAACGAAGCTTTACTTGACAATAAATCAATTTTTATTGGAATATGGTCACTACCATAAATTTCAGGTAAAGTCGACCAATTTATACGTTGGGCCAAAGAGGCGCTACACAGAGATAAGTCAATCGTAGAAAATTTACCATGGGTTGGATTTATACGGGTGGGTTCACCATTGTGGAGCAGGGTAATGTTGTCTACTTCAGTGATTTTTTCAATTTGTTTTCCTCTGTCGTCGGTTTTATCAGATCCCTAGTATGTACTGTGACTGTTGAAATCCCCGGTTAGAAGTAAAGGAGTTGGAAGTTGTTGAATTATGTTTTCAATATCAGATGCATCAAATTGGTTTTGGTTTGGTATGTAAATACTGCAGAGGGTAATTTTAGTCTCTAGTTGAAAATAAATAGTGACCATTTCCAGCGTAGATTGGACTGAGACCCGTGAGCTTGGATATTCTGAATGAGCCAGAATAGCAACCCCTCCGCTGTGTCGGACGTAGTCTGTTCTGTTAGTGGTATAGGTATTAAAGTTATTAATGTGGGGATTGAAGTTACCATTAAGGTTAGTTTCTTGTAGGCATATAATAGTTGGATTGTGGTTTTGGATAATTATTTTAATATCGTTTAGCTTTTTTATATAGCCGTTTATGTTCCATTGAATTATGTTTATACTCATTTTGGATTTCAATTTTGGGAGGGTGTGGGTGAGGGTGCTGCTTGAAATAGAAGGTTAGATAATTTTGTAAGTCTGGCTTTAGTGGTCCGATCCTTTATTTCTTTTTTAACTTCTTCAATTAAGTCCATAAGTACGATATTATCTATATTGGCTTCTTCACATAGTGAGTTTATATTGATCGATTTGTTTGTAGAATTTTCAAATATATATTTGAACTGGATAAAAGTTATCGATGTTTCTACTTTGGAAATGAAAACTCCTCTGCTGGTTGCACTACTATATCTATTTTACTAGCCTCAGTATGAGTTATTACTACCGAGTTAGATCTAGAGATAACTTTTGGTTTTTTTTTTTATCAGGCTGTGCGATAGGGAAATTACCACTTGAAGCGTTGGGGAGGTGGGGGAAATTGGTGAGTTTGTGTCTGATAAAGGTTTCTTGATATGGTTATTGGTTGAGTTTTCGATTGGTGTTTGAGTTGTTATATTATAATCAAAAATATTTTCGCAGTCGGGAGTTTTGGTTTCGTCTTGTTTTCTTCATGCTGGTCAGAATAATTTTGGAGGTTGGTTTCATCAATTAGTAGAATATCTGGAGATTGTACGTCTTTCAGAAGAGTGGCAGAATGTTCATCAATTGTATTATCTTGATTTAGCATCGTTTGGGGTGGTTTATGTGGTTGTATATTTTGAGGATTATCTGGAGATGTATGTTTTTTGCATGATGTAGTAGTGTGTCCCACTCCTTAACATAGAAAATAAATGATTTTGTCATCAGTAAAAAATATTCGAAACGATGTTTGGTTGTTATTGATGACTAAAGAGCCGGGAAGTTTATTTATATCTTCTTGTTTGATAAACATTTGTCAACAAAAGCTCCGTATGTGTTCGCAGCCTTCAATATTTATTCCGGCTTTTATATGATTAATTTGAAATACTGGGATTATGTCGATTTTTTGTAATTCGTTAAAAATTGTCTGGTTTGGAATAGAGGGGCAAACATATAACAATAGAGTGATTTTTTTTCCTTCGCATAGGTATAATGTGCTCATTTATTGAAATAGTTTCGGATTTTCCGAGGAGTGTTTTAAGGATATCCTTGCTTGAAAGAAAAACGCAAAGCGGTTCTTTGAGATTCTTGATACATATATTATATCTTTAGGAGATATCAGTTTTGCGATTTCTAGAATGTATTCAACTTGGCGTATGCCATCGATAGAGTTAAATACTAGTGCTTGTTCTCTAGACGGCGTTTTTTCGTTCGAAGTTATGATGGCGAAACTTGGAGGTTGATTATGATTGTGTAGTGTGTTGCACTGGGCATTATCGGTATCAATGCCGATTTCATTTGGTTTATTATTGGCGGCGGAGGTGTCATTATTGATAACAGCGGTGATAATCGAGGAAGCCATAGAAGAGGTAGACGTTGAGTTGATATGATGGGAGGTAGCGGAAGAGAGTGATGTTATACTGTCGTTGTTTTTAAGTACGACATTTGGGCTTGACTTTATGCTTTGTTTAGAATTTGATGAAGAATACTCAGGGGTAGGTTTATTTGTATTTTTGATCGTGCTTTTAAGCCTAAACACACACGGGCCACTTTAAAACCACACCACAACCACAAAACGGTGGTCGTTCGTGGGTGATATATTAATTACATGTATGGTAATATGAAAAACGCAGTCGAACACAGATGGACCACTTTCGGACCACTTTCCGACGGCAGTCTCATCGTGTCGCATGTATCACCCACAAAATAGTGGTCCGTCGGTGGTTGAGCGTAACACACTTGTTGCGGCACATCAACCACTTTCCGACCACTTGCCGCCAGCACTAATAATTATTAATCATTATTATTTTCTATTTATAGAACTATCATTGATAGGTATCTGTATAATCTATACATATATTATTATCAATATTATTTTATGACTAGTGTTATGAAATTTGTCGAGTAGTTGAGTTGGTTCAATTGTTGTTCAGTAGTACATGCTCACGTGTTTTGTGTTCAATACGTACGCTACATTTGTGGTTGTGGTGTGGTTATATTAACGTCGGTTCGGACTTCTAACGACCACAAAAAAGTGGTTCAAAAGTGGTCCGTGTGTGTTAGGCCTAAGTGTTGTCCCTATAGGTGTTGGGATATTATTTCTTTGTTAAAGGCCTGTTTTATCTTTATTATTCATTGCGAGATTTGATCGATATTAAATAATTGTCAAAAACATATTACCTATTTATCGGCTGTCGTTGTAAATAACGAAGCACTATACTGCTACCGGAAGCTATATAAATGCGCACAATCACGGGAGCTATACACGTGCTTAACTGTCGGTGGTCAAACACGTACTGGTGAATTGTATTGTTAATACTTAATAAAACATTTAGTAAATATCCATTGTGTAATAAATTTTGATGAAGTCTGGTTTATGAAATGTTCAAATAGGTAATTGGGTAAATGTAGATATAAATAATATTATTAAAAGCCATCTCAACATATTAGATAGATATTGCTGTTTTGATTTTTTTTATAATGTAACTGCTATGTATAATGATTTATTTACTGAAATGATTGAACCACAAAAAAAAAATGTAAAATACGTATATAGTATGTTCAAATTTTGAATAGTTTGATTCAAAACTCATATGATTATAATATTATTATCGTATTATAGTGATTTGATATAATATAATGATAATAGCCTAACATTATGATAGTAGTGAATAAACTACGCGCATGCACAGAATGCATAAGGTGCATTCCTGTGCTTAGACGCTCCTAAATTGTAATATGTTATTTTTATACTTTATAGCTGATTCAGCCGCGCTGCTGCTGGCTAGTCGCTCACTGACACACGGTGTTCTGGTGGGAGTGTTGATAGGACATTTTTTTTTCCAACAGTGTTGTTTATCTATTTTGTTACATTATTATCGATTATGACCGTTCTAGGTATTGTTAAATTGAGGTATCATTTTGTTTTGACTTCTGGTTTTTACCGTTGGGTTTGATAAATTGCACAGTAGCAGTAAATTGAACGAATATTTAAACAGTAATAAGTCGCAAACGAATAACTGAAATTAAATTCTGTAAACGTTAAAATTATTTTTTTCAGTATGTTTATAAATTTTTGCTATCGAAAATAGGTATTGCCATTTGAAATTTGAAAGCTGATAGTGTTTTATCAAATAAAATTATTAACATTATAACACAGTGTAAAATAGTAAAATCTAGAAAGTTTAAAAAAAAATTATTTTAAAATTCCTAATACTTCCCGAGACATTAACTGGTTCACGATAAAAAAAATCACCTTGTATATATATGTATACAGTTTTTTTAAATTTATTTATTTGTTATTGTTTATGCAGCCCTTAAATATGTGCTCGTTATGTTAATTAAACTATACATTCTTTCACATGCTGGCATACTACCATTGCATAAAAACTATTATTTATCATATTATTAAATTTTTAAATTTTCATCATCGCTGTTAAATTATGTTACACTTCTGTTTATAAATAAATATATTTAACTGCTTGATTTTCATCAAGCTAAAAACGGTAACATATGATATTTACATATCTGTTTCTATATATGTCACCTATTACTTTTTTATTTTAGGATATTTTCTAATACGAATTGTATGATTTTACATAATTTATACAGTAATGTTGATATTATTAAAAATCTGTTGGGCAAAATAAAATTTCTATTTCGAACATCTACTTATTTGCAAAAATCATAAGTGAAAATATTAAGAACGTGGTTAATAATGAGAAACTCCACATAAATATATAGGCTGCCACCAACATAAAAATCGAATTCGGCACCTTCCTTTATAATTTTATAATAATTTAATGACCATTGATAATTTTAAATCCAAATTCAATGTTGGATCTAATTATTTGATTTATGAAATTGTTTTATGATTACTAGATTTTACTATGATTATTGACAACTATGATTCATACTAGAAGAATAAACAATTAAGTTATTAGCTTATTATTTAAGTTTTCACTTTTAACCATTGAACTGACTACTTTATACGATTAAAAGAACATTTTATATACAAGCAGTATATCGGCCACGTAGCTGTGTGTAGTAATGATTATCATCTATATATATATATATATATATAAAGTAGTGACATAATTTATACTAGATGTTCGTTAAAGTACCGATGTACCTACTCATAGTTATATGTTAAACTGTGAAAGTTCAATCATAATTTTTATATTTAATGTTGACTAATTTTTTTAATACATTTTTTTATTAACCAGTCTTAAATCTATAGAAATATTTTTAATCTGTGTTTTGTATTTTATTATTGTCAATCAGATGGTTAATTATTTTCAAATATGTACTGAATGAATTAAAAATATTTTTAAATTATTGTGGTCATCAGTGAAGATTTATAGTTTAAATTTATATGATTACGATCTTAGTACAAAGTGAATTTAAAACGAAACAACAAGTCATGATACATTTGTATAAATCGAAAAGCTAGTTGAGTATTTCATATACATAATAGTATAATATTATGCACCTCAAAAGAATCACGTACGTGTCACTTAAATATATGGCTACGGGGCTTAGGCGAATTCATGTCAACACATAATAGGATAAAAAATTATTTTTATGTCGATGAATAAATTTATTTTTATTCTCAAAAAATGCAATGCATATTTAATATTGCTATTTTTATACGTATTGTAAATTTATTATTTGTGAGTTATGAATTGTTTATTTTCGTTTATACTAATATTATACTCATACCCAGTGTCGACTAGATACACCAAAGGCCCCTGGAGCATTTTTTATGGGTTCTCTTAAATAAATACATACAACCCACTTTCGTATTAGGTTGCAGAATAATTTTAGATCTATTTATTAGATATTACCTTTACAGTGATAATAGTATGTTAGATAAACACATACTGTATGTATGTATTTATTGTATATGTTATTTATCGTTATGTACTTTAATATGTACACATATTATTTTTGTAAATATTTAAAACGCATAAGAGTAACAACCCGGGATCCGTCTATAAAAAAATTGTATCTTCAAAATATATCAATCGAAGTTGAATTTAAATTCTTTTTATTTTTTAATTGTGATTATGCTGATTATAGTGACGTGCCCAGAGGGTAGGCCTGGTAGTCCTGAGCCTATCTAGTTTTCAAGTAGTTGTTATTATTTACTTATAACATCTTTAAGTATTATTAATAAGTCAAACAAGAGGAATTGTGTTATTATGTTATTATATTATATGATCATTTTTTTCTAATTAAATTTAAGAATGGTATGAAGTTTACGAAAAAAATAAAAATATGTGTACCTATATAAATTAAAATAATTATAGCTGGGTCTGTACTACATTTTGATCCTGGGCACGATTCTGCCTGATTTACTGTTAATATAATTAAAATGGAATAATAATTTGGCGTTAATTATTTAACAACCTACGTTTTAGGTATTGAACATCGCAAGGAATGTATTGGACAAAAATGTAAATGAGAAATAGAGGATTTCCTATTATCTTTTCAAACAATTAGGTACAGGGTTCTTTTTTTAAATCTTCATATGGAGCTTTTACTTTAGATATACTCATAATAATTGATAATACTCGTGATTTCAGTTTAAGAATATTTCTTTCGCTGCATAGTCAATTTACAATACATTTATTATTATATTGTAAAATATTGAATACAAATTAATACGTTTTATAATACAGATTATTAGTATATTACATTGACTTGGCCATTTTAATTAATCAATATTTAAGAAATTGGCCTAGAAGTTGCCTTGAAATCAAAACACAAGTGATACAACGAAATTCGTAATATGTAGGCAACTTTTTTGCCTAAATTCAATATATTTGCGATCAATTAAAATTAGTGAATATTTTGGAAAATATAGACAAATAAGCGTACATAATCTTTAATTATTTATTAAATTATTATTTCTACATATCTATTTATGTTTCTAGTGATATTATAATGTGAACGTACACCGTTTGAACGAATCGACCCAAAATATATTCTGTTTAGGCGAATAAATATATACCGTTTGGACGAGGATTATTTAACTAAAAATACCGTTTGGATGGTATAAAAATGCTTATAATATACACTCAACAATTAATTAAACAAAATTATATAAAATATAAATAATTAATAATAAGTTCTGTTTAAAAAATATTGATGTGCATATTAATAATATTATTATTTATAAGTAGGGAATAATCTACAGTCAAAAAATTAAATTAATAAAATAAAATTACTGATAATATAATTATTAGTAGTTTTTAAAGCAATCTATTGGACTGATATTTTAAACCTAAATATTTTATGTATTCTAATTAGTTAATATCCCTTCTTTTATATTTATTCCATGTTTCTTGTATAAACTCAATTTATTTTTTATTAGCAATATTATCATCAGTATCTGTCATCAGATTTTTACCTCGCACAGGTAAAAATAATTTTACTCGCCCAAATGGGCAATTATTTTTTTGATCAAAATTATTACCTTCACCCAAACGAC
This sequence comes from Sipha flava, assembly GCF_003268045.1. Lineage (NCBI taxonomy): Eukaryota > Metazoa > Arthropoda > Insecta > Hemiptera > Aphididae > Sipha > Sipha flava. The sequence goes on from NW_020273512.1 coordinate 155,864, forward strand.
CACCGCCTTATGATGTTAACATATTTACAATCTTTTATTAAATTATTTCCTTTACCTATACCACTATCATCACAGTGCATGGTAACATGATGTAGCACTGCAGTATTTCATGTCAACTGGGCACTAGAGTTCAGCATCATCCGTCAAAGCCGATGAAAGAGTAGAGTTGTAAGGGTCACAGTCCTGAATTATGGACCTTTAGGAAACCCCGTCATCCTGGTCCATTATGCAAAAAATATTTATAATTATTTGTTATACTAAAATGAAATAATACTAATTAATTTTATGTGTGTACAATAATTTAATTATTAATATGTAATAATAATAAAAGTTATACGAGCGATGAGACCTAATATTTTAATATTAGGATTTCTGTTGTATACTATATCAATATAAAATTATCATTAATCTAGGTATGAGCAAATTATACGTGATGGGAATTGTCCACAGCGTATGAAATTGTAAATAATTTAGTTCTCACTCACACCTATTGTCTTATAAAAAACGCACCTATTGAATTGTGCACAGTAATTTTAAGTTATATTATTTAACATTAAGTATTCAACAAATTGGTGCCGAAGATTTATTAATTTTTATTTTTTTTTTCTTGTATATATGGCATATTTTATATATAAATTGTTAAATAAATCAATTAAAAAAAAAAAAAAAAAAAACAAAAGAACTCTGACCTCATTAAATATGATGGCGCTAGTACGCAATAACGAAACATCAACGACGCCGGTAGTAAGGACCATATACTCGTAATTCATCTACACTATGGGAATTTTCGATCATGAAACAAATTTCAAAATATATTTCGCTCGGCTAAAAAATATTTTTGCCGCCAATGATATCTCGGAGTAAAGTAAAAAAAGGGTAATTTTACTATTCCCGATTTCAGAGGAAGTACACAAAATTCTATTCAGTGTTTGTTTGCCCGAGTACCCTGATGAGGCTTTTGATTCTTAATCGGTCATATTGCAAAGACACTATGATCTGAAGGAATCGTATTTTGCCACCCATCACCAGTTTTATCTAACTTGTAAGAATTACGATGAAAGTTTGGCTCAGTGAGGTACTTGCGTACGTGAAGTCGCTTCTAAATGCGGTTTCGGGCCAGATCTGGAGGTAGTTTTGCGGGACGTATTCGTCGTTGGTATGTGTTTCTACAAGATCCAGAACCAATTACTGGAAGAGGACAGGTCAGAAACATCAACCACGCTAGCCAAATTGGTGGAGGTGGCAACCACCATGGAGGCCTACATCAACGCGAGCAAAGAGTAGTCGAAGGAAACGAATAGTGCACTCCATTCCACCAAACAAAAAGGATTTCTCGGACAGGTACCATCAAAAGCAGATACGGGTAACCAAGTCAACGGAAAAAGGAAATGTCAAGTATGCGGTCGATCCAATCACAACAACGGGTCAATGTAAGCTTAAAAATTTTTTTTTTTTTTTTGATTTGTACATAATAGTGGACAATTTGGCACCGATGAGCAAAGCTAAGGGTAGATAAAATAAAAGTACTTAATGACTTAATTCATAAATCACAAAACAAGTTTTTAATGGGAAAGGAGCGGTCAGGCGGCCACCCGGGAATTGAGCCACAATTAACCTTTTTTTAAAAAGATTTATGGTAGTTGGGCCACTACAGTTTTACATTTATAACAGGTAGACCCGGTGATTGGGCCACTATTGTCACCGAGTCCTTTAATTCACATTTTAAAAACAATTTTTATATGACACATTCCAATATTCAAAATTTTTTAAATGTTTTATTGGGGATTTAATCCGAAATATATATTAAATGAGAAGCATAGGAACGATAAAAGCAAGAAAACGAATTTTGATTCGTAAAAAAATATACTTTTAATGAAATTCAAAATTATGAAGAAGGGAAAAAGAATAGATTTGAATTTGTAAAATTGGTACATATTATTTAAAAAAATAATTGTATTTTTATGTACTTCTCAGAAAAAAATATTTATGATAATTATTATTATTTGACTAATTTTATTGACTTTTTATATTATATTAAATTTGTGAATCCTGTATATGGTATTATTAAAAAAAAATGATTGTATATTATGCTTCATAAAAATAATTATTAGTTAAAAAACATTGTATATTCGATATTCGTATATTTTGTGCTGTAAATTTATGACCCGATCTCCGAGTACACTTTAAAAATATAGATTTAATTTGTGGCCTAATCTCCGGGTAGTAAAATGTAAAAAAATATTTTATACGAAGCAGGTAGATAAAATGTGGCCCAGTTACCGACCGTCCGATCAGGCAACCAAGATTTATGCATAGATTTAGTTGATTCTTGTTTCGTACTTAGGGATATTTCCTGAGATAATTTTAAGCTCCGTACAGAGTTAATTTAGTAGTCGAAAGTAAACCTATAACTTTTAAAATCGATACCAGTTAGATGCTCAGTATTATTTCCGAGTCGACGTTTAAATCGCTAATAGGTCTAAAGGTTAGTAACTAATGACGGTAAGCTATTGGATTACATTGGTAATATAATTACATTGAAAGCTACTATCAGCTACTATCACTATCAGTCATGGATAATAATAAAACAGCCAACTTATGGGTGTATATTATAAAAACGGGGGACCAACATTACTCGGTTGGAAGGGTTTTTCAACGCTCGGGAATAAGGGCATCGTTCATAACCGCACACTTTTATAAATATATATATATATATATATCAATTACGTATACATTTATCTAAAATAACATGAGTGCCTCTCGAGACCGACCGGGATCACTGGCTCGCTCAGACAGTTAAAAACGAAAATATCCCCCGATTTACTAGGTAACTCACCCCAAGTAAATCCCAGGATAAAAAAAAGATTTTGTGTGGGACTCAGGTGAAACCGTCAACGTGAACTGTACATGAAAAGAAGTATGCGGTTATGAACGGTAAGTGTGTGGTTTTGATGACCACTGGGTATTAAAACGTATTAGAATGTCACTTTACGAGTTCAGATGATAATTTTAATACGGCTCTAAAAAAGTATCTCACCGCATTCAGTGAAGGAATGAGGACATTTACGGGTACAAAATGTCTCCAAAAATAAAACCAAGAACGAGGCCGAAGTTTTTTAAACATCGACCCATTTCTCTAGCGTTAATGGAAAAAGTTGAAACTGAGATAGATCGGTTGTTGATTATCAACGCTTCGATACCCGTCGAACACGATGAATAGTCTACCCCTTTAGTTCCGATATTGAAAGGAGATGATAGTGTCAGGCTATGCGGAGAATTTAAAATTACTGTAAATCCCGTGTTGGTCAATATCCTCTACCCAAAATCAAGCACTTTTAGGCCAGAATAGAGGGAGCCAAATATTTTTCAAAAATAGACTTAAAAGATGCTTATCAATAGTTGGTACTCGACAATAGTTCGCGCACGTTAACGACCATAAGTACGACAAAAGGCATATTCAGGTATATCGCGATCCATTTGGTTTGAAATCATTGGCGGCTGAATTTCAGAAAGCAATCGAAGTATAACAAAATAAAAAGGGGTCAAAGTTTTCATTGATTATATCATAATATTGGGTAAAACGGTTTCTGAACACAATTTACGTTTGGAGCAACTTCTGAAAGTACTTGGTTTAGCAGGTTATTTTTACAACGAATGTAATTTAATGGACATTTTTATTTGTGCTCAAAATCAATAACTTAATATACGACTTTTAATATTTGCTCCGTAGAACGGTCATATTTTATGGCCACTTAATTCATGCAATCCATAAAATAAGTCATGAGTACATTTTTTAATTCAAGTCGTATGCATTTATATTTCTTATTCAAATGAAATTCTTTCTAAAAATAATCTATTAGAGAATGCTTTCGAAATGTCAATATTCTAATATTAATTTAGTTTATGTTTTAATAAAAATATTTCTAAATGTCATTCCATGTTTTTAATTTTCATTACTCTTATTATATTCACTATTTCATGTATCGTACTTATCCATATACTACTCTATGACTTCATAGCTTATCAAGTTTTAATTGTTTCCTTTTTCCTATTATACTAGGTTTTCAAAGTGAGGTTCATAAAATGGATTTTCAGAACTCTTCTTTCTTCTTGGTTTACTGTATTCGAGCACTCGGCTATTGTAATTTACGCTCTAAAATATGATCCTATGACTTGGGATCCTTCTATGGCCAACGGCTGTCACCGACTAGGTAGGGTCGAATACAAATTCGAAAGCAGTATCACATTTGTGATTAAAATAGATTGCTCTCATTATGATAATATCCTTGCTTTCCAACATTTCGATGTTAAATAGTAATTCCATATACTCAGTCATTCATCATCAGTTATAGTGACTGGGAATATAAGTGTCTTCTAGTTATTCTATTGTCTTTTATCCACGCCTTTAGTAGTGTTTGAAAACTTCATAAAATATTTCAAATGCGTGAAATATTTCAGTATTATAATACATTTTTTTTTTTTTAAATGAGTTTTATTTTTACGTATAATTGTTATTACTTATTTTCACAATCATATAACACAACAATCATAAACTACTCATTAGTTATGGTTTTCTTTGATATTGTTCATTTAAAATTGTATTCAACATTATTTTTATTGACAAAAAATCATACAAAAAACATAATGATTCAATATTATATATTTATATTGAATTCTTACATTAGTGAACTGTAGAACTGTATATTAATATAGCATAATATACTTATCAATTTATCATTTATTTATTTAAATATATAAATATAAATATAAATGTGATATGCCATGTAGCCAAGTTTTTAATAGGAATATAGTTTATTCAGCTTAGTGTAATACATTTGCTTATAGGTTATAGCCTATAAGGAATTGATAAATTATGTACAAAAAATAAATAATAATTATAATAATATAATCTATTATATTTTACATATTTAAAATAAATAAAGTATAAATATCGTACTTATATTTAGTCATAATAATAGTACCATCATATATAATGCATTGTTAGTCGATGTCGTCGACGTTAAGCCATTTCCTGGGGAAAAAAAATCAAATTTCACTATAATACTGTAAATAGTAAAAAACAAGATCCAATATAGTAATAATATATTAACCACGGTACTCATTCCATTAATATCAATGATTATACCTAGAACTAGAACTTTTAGATTATATAATAAATAGTAATGCACAACAATATGTTTTCCATTATCGATATTATCGAGTCTTTTATATCGATATACGATATAAAGATAGAAATATAATTTATAAAACTAAAAACATTAAATAATAACAATAATACTATTACCATACTGGTACTACTTACATAATTTATTGGCAAATATTGGAATTTGAAAAAATGTTGAAATTGTAAATAGTATGAAGAAGTTTTAAAAATTAGTATGTTATTAATAATATTTATTATAAACAAAATGATATAATACTAATTGGTTTTAAATCTTTGATAACAAATGTCATCAAACCTTTAGTAAGCTCTTTATTACGATCACTCTTTACAGATAATTTTGACGTACATACTTGAAAATAAGTTTGATTACCACTCGATAAACTAGATTTTGTTGATGTAAACTGTTGCAAGTATTATTTTAAATTAGTAATATTGCCACTATACGCAATAACAGAATTACACACGTGACAATGAACTTGTTTTTTTATTTAATATTATACCATTATCATCTATTTTAAAGCCAAACCGTTTCCATATATGACTACGACCTCCAGGCAATGTTACTAATTTTATATTACTCATAATAATAATTTAAATTAAATAGTAAATAAAATACACTAAATAAATTCGAAAACCGACTACGACGACCGACGGAAATAACGAGACTAATATATTGTACAAATTCTTTCATGTTCATGTTTATGATGGGGGGCCTTATCGTTATAGTATTGCTTATTATTTATTAGTGTTTATCGTTCTTTGACATTCATTATTTGTCAAAACTGAAATAAACAGAAAATATAATCTTTAATTAAATTATATCGAATCGATGTACTTTCGATAAATTAGTCTAATCGATATCATAAAATTGGTTCGACATCGATATCAAAATAAAATATCGTTGTGCATCACTAATAATTAATAATTGATAAATAATCATCATTAATATTTGTATTAGAAAAAATTTCGATGTTTCTCGGTTTTGTGAAATATTTCAAATGAGATTTTTCACAAGCAATAATTCATCATAATTTACAAAATTATTTATTATACTCTAGTTTTTAAATAATAGTCGATTTTCATTTAATACTGTAAATTATAAGAAATTAATATAAATTACCTAGTCTCCGAAATATTTAACTTGTATCAAATTAAATAATTTATACTTAAAAACTGTAGTAACTTAAAATATTTATACTTAATCGGTACGAAACTTTGAAAGTCTTAAGTAATCAAGTTTCACGTTAAAAAATCCAATAGTTATAAAAAAAAAAATTAGTAAATCATTTAGCAATATCAAATAATATGTAATACAATTTTTTTTTTATTAACTACATTATTTCTTCTAAAAAAACATAATTAAATATGGTTATTCAATATATTATAATCTTAGTATTACGTATATTCACTAGTTTTTTTTAAATATTTTAATAACTATAAAATCACGATTTCTATATCTAAGAATTTTTTCTTTGTCTTAAGTTTAGATTCTTAACTATAACAGGAATATTTTTTCATTAAATTTTACCAGTTCTCTATTATGCATGCAATCAACTATCCAGTTGCGTGACAAGGGGTGTGTGATGAGGGATATATCCCCCCCATAGGCTTTTTTTTTTTAATCCTAAATGTTTAAAAACTTATTTAAGAAATACGACGGGGCAGTCACGGTTAAATGGATTGCGTTCATTTACATACACCGAGACATTCCATTATCTACAGAACAAATTATTGATGAATTTAGTGTAAAATCCAGAAGAATGAATTTCCGCCATGATTTTTTTTTTTGTATAATAATAAAGATTGAAAGTAATACATTTTTATGTATGACATCTCCCCCTCCCATACCAAATTCCTGCGCACGCCACTGCAGCTATCACTTAAAACATCTCATATCATATATTTTTTCTTGAAACATTGATTCATCGATTTAAACTTTACAATCAGGTCCAACAATTTTCTGACATTCAGTTTGAACAATACATCCGTTTTGACATTATGAATAGTAACAATATAGTACTGTCGCTGTGTCACGTTTATTCAACCAACGGTTTCCTCGAGAAACACTATCATATACACTCTGAACCATACTTGTACTAAGGTGTGATATTATATTATATCATTAGTGATGAGATCTAATATTAATAAGTGTGTAATGTTTCTATAAATTGCAAAGTATACATAATCAGTTATCGTGATTACAACGATAAGACTGAATATGTATGTGTAGAAAAAAAAAATATAGTATTGAAAAATTAAATAAAATTATAAATAGGGAACGTGATCACCTGGGTGAATAATTCTGTATAATCTATAACTTGCGTGTATTTGATATATTAACAATGATAAAATTATATTTAATTACTAATATTATCTGTATTTTGATGTATTTTTAATTATTTACTGTAGGTTTACAAATAATGATTAGGTAAACAAAACTGGAACGGGCAATAATATATATTTTTTTTTATGATAAAATACCTTCAAAATAATTAAGAGCAATATTGGATGATAAGAGTAGAACACTTTTTCCATATGGCTTGGAAAAAAATATTTTTGCTTTTAAATTGATATTCAAGTGTGCATTCAGGTTTTTAACCTAAGCAAATTGTGTTCAACTGCGAACTCTTGGAGACATGTTTAAATTGTAAAACCCGAATGAGAAAATTGATTTAATGACGTACGTAATTGTAAAGTTTTGACGCATAACATGCATGGGTTATGTACATACCTAAAAACAATATTTATCTTATGAACAATCGACTAAAGAAAAAAGCACAAAAGTGAAAAGGAAACATAAGACGGAATAAAAATGTTACATGTTCATGCCGTTGCTACACAGTATCATCTTCATAGCGTTTCGTAAGGGAAATTGTAAACTCTCCTAAAATGTGCAATAGTAAATTCCCCTAAAGACATTTTGCAACTGAATTATACGTACGTAAATTCCCCTGAAACATATTGCTACTGAATTTATGTTAATTATATTGTATTAGGTATTAATATTTTTATATTAGAATCATTTGGCATTATCCAGAAAATACCACTTGGGGGTGGTTACATTGTTCTCTACAAATTGTTTTTATGGTATGAACATTTTTATTTATATATTTGTAACTATATCATCATATAATTTTTTATTATAATCGTCAATAGTTCTTGTTAATTTTGTAATATTAATGTTTGAATAGATTACCCATTCAAGCATTAATATCACAGGGCAGTTTCAATTATAAATTTAGGGGAGTTTGCATTCGTGAAATTGAGTAGCAATACGTTTTCAGGGTAGTTTACATACGTATAATTCAGTAGCAAAATATTTTTAGAAGAATTTACAATACTTTAGGGGAGTTTACATGCACCCTTTTGTAGTTGCGTCACGATCTAATCCAACGTTCAAATTTTGCACCGCATTAACGCAACAGTACAAGCATATAATAGTGTGCAAATACATCATAATACACTAGGAAACAATTGATAGGCACGTCGTGATCGCGTACTAGTACACTCATATGCTCGTGATATTCATTTTCTGCGCGTTAAACACAATAATACTTGTTACGCGCGTACCGTTGTCGGTCGGCAATGCAACACAACAATGCGGACGGCGAATCTATCGTTCGTTTGCTAATTGCGCGCGTGTATTTCCGTTGCGAAATCGTCTTGTTCGGTGGCAAAACACGGGCGGAACGATTCAATAACCGCTGGTTACCCAATCTGCGCGTTCAACACTGAATTGAGGTTGAAAAGGTCGAAGGAGGTAAACGCGTCATACGTGAATGATATTTTATACCGTGGTGCAGTGGCGTATCCATGGGGTGGTTTGGGGGTCAGAACCCCCCCCCCCCCATGAACCTGAGATGATAAATTAACTTTTATATGAAACACGGTTTTTTCTTTAACATTTTTATATTTTAGAATTTTGACTTGGAAATCATAGTTTGTATAAACACTATAAACGTATTATACACACACTACACACACATACACACACGCGCGCACACACACACACACACACACACACATCATAATATTATGATCATATTTAGATACTTTACTACTACTTTGATAATTTTTGCTTGGGAACATATTATTTAGGTTTTCTACAACGGTTGATTCTAAATCGGTCGTCTGGTCCCGATAAATGACATAAAAGCGATATCATTGTCTGTATTCAAAGTTTATTTTGGGCATACCTATTGCATTCGCGGCTCGCTGATCATTTAACACAAGCACCTTATTGTGTAAAACTAATATTTATTAGTTAATAGTTAGTCGTTGCACGTTGGTGTCTCACTGTTTTACTTACCACTCGTTTATTTGTTTATAGTTGACATTTGTATTCCATTATATTTGTTTTATTTTAATTTAACATCATTCTAAGACGTCTAGACATTCCATTATGGTAAGATATTTTTAAAATTTAATTTTTAGTGTACCTAAGCGATTGAATATTTAAATATTCTAATATCTAATATTTATGTTCCTATATTAGTTCCTAGTTCCTAAATTGTTATTATTATTTATTATTATAGGCAAATTCTCTAACAAATAAGCAAACTAGAAAAATTAATTTTTTTTTTTTTTACCTGAGTCAAAATAACTAATGTCAACCAGACTTAAAAATAACGAGATCAATACAAATATTAGTCAAAATGACAGTGATAAGATTAAATATATATAAATTTGCTGACCCTCCCCCCCATAACAAGTTCCTGGCTACGCGACTGCCGTAGTGATATAACCTGGCGGTGGTGGCGACTGTCTCCCACGGCTTGTCGAAATCTCGACAACAGTTACAGAGTAACAGGCCACGGTACAGTTGGTAGACTGCGGAAAGAGATGCTACGCTATTCCAACAATAGCGCGGACGGTGTAGTATAGTGCGTTCACGTACCCGTGAAATGTGCATTTACGGTTAGAACGGTGGGGAGAGAGGAGAGGGTGATGGAAAACTTACCGTTTCAGCGCTTATACGGATGCTTTTGAACCAGTGTAAAAATATTTTTAAACATCTCGGGAATGATTTTCGCAGACCCGTGAACAGCGGCTCAAAACGCTGAACGGATCACAGATTTACTCGAAGCGAACAATGGTGTGGGTATTGCCGTAACTAAGTCATTCGAAGCCCCTAATCATCATACGTTTTTGAGTATTTGACCTATTGAGGCCGGATAATATATAGTTCGAGGCTCGGGCCTGTGTGCAATGCACCCTCTGCACACCCGGTTTTTACGACACTAGGGGAGAGACGTTACAAGGGCGACCTACTGAGAGACAGTGCACCTCACTCGTTTCCGCGTTCTCTATTCACCCGATTGCGGCGCCGGAAAAATAATCAGCCGCGCGAAAATCTCCAGCGTCCGGCGAGTCAACGTAAGCGTCACCGCCGTCGCTCTCCAGCATCCAGCAACGGGTGGCGGGCTGCAACACGCGCTGCGGTGCGCGGGCGACGAGCTGCTTTCGCTGCCGGGGCGGCCGAACGTGGTGACGGTGGCGGCGGAGGGAACGGCGAACGTTCTGCGGCGGCGACGTCGGCAGCCGACACGTAGCTCACCGACGCTGCCGCCCCACTACACTACGGCACACTCAGCCGATCAGTCGTTCGCATACCACTGTCGCTTTCGGTCTGCTGTACCGTCGTTCGGTCGTCCGCGCGTCAACCGCAGCTCCGCTGCCACTCGAGTCGTGCTTTTACCACGGTATCGTGCCTACCGTAAAAATTCATAATTTAATCAAACACCTATTTTATTATATTAAAATATCATAATATTATATTCGTATATTGTACCTGCTCGCGGTCACATTCCGTTATCGTGTCCAGTCATCTTCCGTCGTCGGTGCGGTGACATTGTGTTACGTCCGTGTCAGTCGCGTGTATACGGGTCGGTTTTTAATTTAATTTTTTCTGTCCACCTCGCACTCTCTCTTTCTCTTTCTCTCTCCCGGCCCTCCGCTCACTTACTCATTCTCATTCACTCTCTTCCGTTGTTTGACCGTGTGTTTGGCGAAAACATTATGTTCTCCCTGAGCCGGTAGGTAAACGGTTACAATCGTTCCGTAAAACCGTGTGGAAAAAAAAGAAAAACGAAGATAAACGACTACGATAGAGTATTATACGCTGTTGCAGCAGCCGTTACGCAGAGATAAGAGACAGACGCCGCAAGAGCCGGAAAGCAGAATGATGGGATCGACGACGTGGGAGACGTCATCATCATCATCATTATCATCGTCGTCGTCGTCGTCGTTGTCTTCGGCATTACTACCGCCGGTGCAGCCACCGTCGTTGCAACAGACGCTGGCCAAACGACCGGTTTGAACCGGTTGGACGGCGCGCGTGATAACCCAAACTACAACACTACATTGTTGTCGCTGGGGCCGACCGTCGTCGTCGTCGTCGAGTTCGGCACAGCAGCGAGCGCGCGCTTGACAGAGAGAGATGGCTCCGTTGGACGTGCCCCGGGCGCTGTTGGACGGCGAAAAAGTGGTGAAATGGGACGACGTGAGTACCTGTCATAGCATCGCGTAATAACAGTGATAAATATTCGTACAGTGCACGTGCACGCGCGCCATACAACGTCCTTTGTCGAGAGCGTCCGTCGCAATGATGAATATCGTGGGCATTTAGAACACGACACGCGTGTACGTAGTACAGACGTACACGTCGGCCGCCGAGAACGGTTTTGTTGTGTGCGCGTAGCCGCATCGGGTCGAACCGCGATTGACGTCATTGTACGTTCCCATACGTGTCGTATTATCCATGCGATTACGATTAATATTTAAATATTATATCATATTATAACGGTGGTCATCGCTGTCGAATCCGGATGTTGATAACGCGTAAGTGTTGTACGCGAGCAACAAGTAGTCAACACAAAGTGCTGTAACGGTAGTAGTAGTAGTAGACGTCATCGTTAAGTATGTGTGCGAATAATAGAATTACTCCCGATTATTTGTATGGTATGTGCTGTCGGTTATTGATATCACTGTTAGGAAATCGAAAGTCTATAATATATCTGTGATACGCGTGTAACGGAATAATGTTTATCATGCTATTTGTCCGATCGATATTACTGAAATGTTTCGGTCTGAAAACGTATTCGACAGATTTGGACGTTTGGTTCGCGCAAGTGACAGACATTTATCGGATGTGTTGTGTTCGACGATTTTCCGTAGCTTAAGGACGTACAGCTCGTAATCGTATCTACGAGTAATACAGTATGAAAGTTATTATCACAAACGTGTAAAAATGATACGTCCAAAACTATGGTTACGAAGTTATTTCATTCCATTATCTCGTAGCGGTACCCGCACGTGATCCCGTTTCGTTAATGCCGTGTTTATACTTAACTATCATGTTCCAATGTTGCGTAGGTAGTGTTTTCCGAACGCGAAACGATTTACGCAACACTTAGGTGTACGTATGCATGTAGTTACGGGCAAGATGATAATAGGATAGAATAGTGTATCCGAGAGAATAGAAAGTATATCGAAATATGTTACGATATAATTATTATTATTATTATTTTGTATACTTATAACCGTACGTATGACATTTACAGTTGTACAGGTCAAATTGGCGTGATGATAAATGATCATAATAATTCAATGTAATTAAAAAAAGTAATAATAATGATAATAATAATAATAATAAAATAACGCGTGAAAGTGGGTACCTCTACGGACTGTATGAGTCTCGTGAAAAATTACTGTCTTTGAAAGACGTTCAAGCGCTTTAATGAAACATGTACGAATCACTCGCGTAAAAAAAAAAAAAAATATTTTTTAATACGGAATAAGCTGTACGGAGGAGGTATACGCGTACTTTGAGTGTGTTTCCTCGGTGTTACCGTTTTGTACCTAAGCAACGAAATACGCATACATTATAATGTAATTATTTTAATCTGTCGTTTCACATTAAGGGAGAGTAGAAAAAAATTAATAATAATAATAATATTAATAATGTTTCCTGCGGTGGCGCCAGGACCGTATTAAAATATAGGAAATATGTTATACGTATATGTTTATACGTCTAAAATACCATCGGAAAACTTTTTAAATTCTCTATTATACTTAAATTCACTTGGTATCCGTGACGACGTATATCGTGTTAATATAATCACGATTACTGAGGGTTACAATAGTTTTTATCATATTTTTATTCGATTTGGTTATGATGACACAATACTTATTGCACTATTGTAGCCTGCAGCAAAAACTTCTATTAGATTGATTATTTTTCTAATCCTATTGTTAAATAAGAATACCACAGGTGAATGTATTGAACTATTTCATGGCAACAACATTTTTCGCGTGTTCGAATGCATAAATACGCGTTATTCGACAAAACATTAATAATTAGTACTTATAATGATTAAAACTACTTTATGTTTTAAATTTTTTTATAAAAAAAAACAAAAATCTTAGACGAATTATAATGACTTTTATAATTTAGTACATTGAAAATAAACATTCTCATTTATTTTTATTTACACAACTACTGTTGATATTAACTATTGAACTTGTTAAACTATATATACATAAATCTATTGGTTTTACCTTTTATACTTAAATATTCAAGCATACATCAGTGAAAAATGTTACACGATTTTAGTAAAATGGTTACTAAATTTATTATATCGAGTAAAAATATCTGTCATGGTTTTAAAGTAATTTTCAAATGTCAAAAAAATATCATCAACAAAATAAATTTAAAAATGTATGAATACTCTATCGTCTGTGAGTATTACTTTACTTATGTACTTACATATTAGATTTTTTTTTTAAAATAATTATTGAGTAATCTACTATTTTGATATTGATAAAATATATTAGAAAAGTTATGTTAAAATATTAGAATTTTTATTTTCATAATAGGGTGGTAACCTTTTATCGATTGAAAGTTTAAATGGCTTAAATTATACTTATAGAAATCAAATTAATTTGATTTTAAAGTCATACAACTAAAAATAAAAACAATAACTGTTACTTTAAATTGCAAATATTTTATGATTTTATGCTTTCATTATGTCAATTCATTATGAAGATGTTTTACTTCAAATAATATTTAATTATTTAACTTTAAGTATACACCTAATCAATGTAGTTTTATAATATATTTACTTAAAACAGATATTAATTATAATTTTTTTATCATTATATACTAAATCATATTTTGAATTTAGATACTAATTTTAAAGTTCGATAACCGTCTTTGGTAGGAATGTAAAGTACTATTAATAGGTAGTCGTATGTATTCGATATCTGAACAAATAAGAATATATCATCAATTATAAGATGTATAATATTTGTATTTCATTTTTCATTAGAAAATAAACGTCTGGTTTTTAAGGTAGGTAGTACAAAATAGTTTATGGACCTTAATCACTATTCACTAGAGATACTGGTCATATACCTATATGGTCAACCATATACCTAATCATCGCGCAGCACTTTTCTGAAATTGAAAGAATTTCGCACATGATTTATTTCATTCAACAAAATTTAGTTTTCATTTTATCTAGAAGATAAATTATAGTCCAAACAAAATTAAAACATATCACCGTGCAGGCTTGAATCGTGTTATAAAATTATTATGTTTATTCTAGAATTTCGACAAATATAAGTAAGCATAACGTGTTAAATAAAATATTGGTAATCCATCAATTGCTTGTTTGTTTTATCATGTTAAGCGAAAAAAACATGTAATATAGTTGTATTTATATTCTCTAATAATAATATCAACAAGTAAACAAGTAATACATGATTATTTTTGAAAATTAAAAATTATGATCATCGTTAACCATATTATATTAATTTTATACTTTTAATTAATTTATACTCAAGATAGGTATTTTATTACTTTTGTTTTAAATTTTAAGATTTTATGCCAAATAAATTAAAAGCTAAATCAAAAACCTTAATGTATGTAAGTACTTTTTGTTGTTTAAGTTTATGTATGAAGATTTATCTTTTATGTTTTAAATCCTAATTTTATTTAAGTCAAAAATATTCTTTTGATTTATCTTCTGAGATAATTCTAGCACTAAATTTATAATTAAATGAAAACCTTTCCAGATTCTATCATTATTTATTCAAAGCGTGAGGGGAAAAATATATCGTTTATAAAATTTGTGAATTTAATAGAAATATATTCGAGCATATTTAAGCAATCATACTTTATAATCTTCTTAACAATAAGTAAAAAATATATAGGTTTCAGTACTTTATAATAGTATATTTATTTTTATTTTTGTTATCAGTGTGACTATACTCATATTTTCTGGTAGGTTGAGTCTTTCAAAGATTTAATAATACATTTCATAATTTATAAAAAGTACATTTTTCGTATTTAATATCAATAATTATATTTTATACTCTTTATGAAAAATTATGAATTAGTTACCACAATTGTAGCTCATGTTTTGTTAACTAAGAAAATAATAATTCAAGATCCTAGCGTATTTTCAGAATACTCTTAATTTTTTAATTTAAGAAACTTAGATCAATAAATTATTTACCTTTTTCGTTAATATTCGTGAACATACGAATATACTTGTTTTTTTTTTTTTTTTACTAAACTGCAATAGATTCATTTTAATATTTTAATTCGAAATATTTATTATTTATTTCAGGGTGATATTTTATACTTAGTTTATAACCATTATAGTTTTTATTCAAAAGTATAACAAAAGGTTTTTGGTTTTTATTTCATTTTTTTTTTTCTATGTCTCAAACATTTCAGGATGTATAACTTAAAATTTAACAATACTATTAGGTACACTATAAAAAGTTAAAATAGTTATCTAAACTTTTAAATAGCAGGTATAGAATTGAAGTATTAAATACATTCCAGCTTATCCATTAAAAGTTTATAAAATATTTTTTGTAATGTATTTAAAGTTCGAATATTATATTTATTTATATTTATATACAATTGAAGGCTATTTGAAAAACCAATTAAAAATTTACTTTATTCTGTAAAATATGGTTAGTTATTGTTTTAAATATTAAAACATATTATTTCGATGAAATTTGATTTAAAATTTAAAATTAATCTTATGAGAATTTCTATAAATACTACATTTTGCATTATGACCATATTCATCAATTTAGTTTTAAAATTATAATATAAATATAGTTTTACAGAAAATGTTCACTTTTTTATTAAAATATATCTTAAGGTATGTATAATATATATAATTATTTAATAATTTGTAAAATACTATATTTCTTATTTTATAGCAATAATTGATATAAATCTCAATTATTGATCTATTTTGTTATAAAGTTTTTATTTATTAAAATTTTAAAAGTAAGTTATTAAAATTGATTAAAATTATGAAATAAAATGTTGAAAACTTTCGATTGATCAATGTTCAGTGTAACGGTGTCTATTGTTTTCTATGTACAATATTGCTATCTAGCACTAGATATTATTGATTTTTTTATTGAATCGTTCCAAATGTATAGAACAAAACACCATTTACTGCCGAGGTTAGATGAATGTCCATGATTCTGTTTTATGTAGATTTATGCATCAGTATAAATATATTATGTCAAAAATAAAATTATTTGTAATTGTTGTATCTATTTTATGACGCAATAACACAAGAAAAAAAAATTTAGGTATACCTAATACGTGTTATCTTCGTGTTTATTTTTTAAATATAAATTTATTTTCAATTTTATGTAAGTTATTCGAGGCTTTATTATTGCGCGCATTATTTTGTATACATTTATTATTTGTTTTGTGTATAATTAAATGGCAATTCAAATTAATTATATTTTTTTCTAAGCAATTATTTTTTATTTTTTTTTAAATATTTTGCCGTTTTTCTTAGTTGAAGATATACAAAATGTATGCTACGCTTTATAGAAATCATTTATATAATTATTTAAAAATAATTCTATTGTAGGTGTATACAGTTTATACATTTTTTCACCAACATAAATTGAAAATGATTAATTACTATTATTTTTTCGAAAAATAAAAATAAAAGATTAATTTTTTATTGGTTCCCTAGTGGTATAATGAATATAATTTAAAAAAATATATTTTATTAAATACAATTTAGAAAATACATTTCTTCGTTTAATTTTAAACAACCGAATGGTCGTTATAATGGTTAAATGGTCGAGATATTTAATACATTTATCATTTATATTTCACAGTATTTTATTAATCATCATTATTAAACGATAAGATTTATTGTAATATTTTATTATTTAATTAATAATAGTAATCATACTTAGAATAATACATCGATTGGAAATGGTTGTCATTTATATACATAGTATATATATTTTACTTAACATCAACGATAAAATATTTTGAATTCCTAATGTGTGTTATAACTCTTGACTGTGCTGTTTATTTTCAATAAGAAAAAAAAATAGAAATTTTATACATATAATAATTTATATCTTAAATGTTATGTTTAGAAATTTTATCCTGTATATTTACAAAATATATAATGCACAATGATAAAGCATGAGCATTTTAGTAGCATATCAAAATTTTATTATTCTACAATAATTTAGCATCATACTTTTGTGAATTTTATTAAATTATATATACTTTATTATATTCGTATTTAGTAATTATAAATATTATAATATTGTGAGATATCTTTGTTCATTTTTTTAAAAATATATCTAAAATGATAACGAGTCATGTAATATTAATAATAGTATTCATAATACATTGATTGCCTTGCTAGACTAAATCATTTTTTACAAATGCATGAATTATGGTCTTATCGCAGATTGATTTTAGGAGATGAAATGTAACTGCAGATAACAATAATTTACAATAATCGATCATTACTTCCGAAATAATATTATATATAATCAATTCAAAGATATTCCTAATCGATATTTGCGTATGTATATATAGTATATATATATATACTATATAGTGATAGTACAACATGTTTTTACTGATTGTAATTATAATTTTATTTAATATTTATTTGTTTCTTATATAAACCCATACGTCTAGTTATACCAATAACTTACATTTATATCTTATTAATTTATTTTATCAAGTCCCTCATGGCGAACTCCAACCGTTATCCCCTTACCACAAATCATTTCGTTCTCAATACATTTGTATACATTGTTTCCGCTTGTCTGACATTCATGTTAAGAGAAAAATTTGAAAAAGAGAGAATTACTAATGTGTTCTAAAGTGTTCTCACTTTTTTCTTGTCGCAGCATTATCGGTTAATAATACGGTAAGGATAACAAAATACGGTTTTGCGTACTGATCTGAAAAAAAAAGCACCAAAGTAATATATTACTATTACTAGATTATATTATTACTACCATTACTACTAAATATTACTAATATGTATACATGTTGTATACATCTTGGTATCTCACGAATATGTGGTTCAGACGGAATTCGCCGTGGTTTTTCGGGTTCTTTCTTCTCTAGTGGATTTATGTTGTGAATATTTTTGTGATGTTTGTGTATTATTATTACGTTACTAGTTCGCTTATAACATTAGTACATACATATTTACATTGGTATGTAATTCGAGATAAATGTTTATTTCGATGTGTGTATTAGATGTCAGATACTGTATAGTCCTTTGGAAAATTTGTTAATTCACTTGCTGCACAATACTCAAGGATTGGATTTGGTCCTTGAGTTTTTGTTAATCCCATAGGCTTACTGTTAAGAAAGATAATCACTATAAATTATGGTATCTGTTACTTCACCTAAAACCCTTTCAATATTTTCTTATGTTTTTGTTTAAGTTTAAAATGTATAGATTATTTCTAAATAAATATATTTTTATACTTACGTATATCGTGTATCGTATTGTAATTGTATTTCTTATAAGTGTATCAAATATTTGAAACATAAAGGAAATTTAAATGCTATTTTTAAGTGAAAATTATAATCTACTCGTATATTTTAATTGTATACAGTTTATGTGTATTTGATTCAGTTTTTTAGTTAAGGTTTTATAATTAATTATACTTCCGAATCTATAAAACATCAATTATAGTTTATAGACGTTACTACGCTTGGCCTTGAATAGTTAATTAATTATTGGAAACTCACCATTAGAAAATCTGGCTTTTTGGAAAACTTATAAATACGTTTGAATAAACTTCAATAATTGTGATAGTTTTACTTAAAACATTGTTTTGTTAGATAATTAAACTTAATAAAATATTTGTAAAACAAAATTCACTATACATTTACCCACTTGAATGGGATCTTGTGGAAGATATATATTTTTTTCTTTCACGAGTTTTTGTCAATATTTCGAGATGATTAACAATTTACATAATATACTACTAAATTATTTGGTTTATATTTCCATTATTTGTTAAAGTTTAAAAGATAGTATCATATTAGTAATTTCAATTTCAAGAAAATGGAAAATATTATTGAGTTTGGCAAATTATATTTCGTTTTAATAATAATTTATAATATATATGTATATATATATATATATATATATATATATATATGTGTGTGTGTGTGTGTGTGTGTGTGTGTGTGTGTGTGTGTGTGTTACTCATCATATAGAAAATTAAATTTTTATGAAAAATAAAACGAAAAATATCAGTTCTGTATAAATTTAATTAATCTACTTATTATTGAATTTAAAAATATTATGATTATATCTGTCACATAATGTCAAGTTTTTCGTGGTTATATTCGTAAAATATATTTAAAAAATATACCGATTATACACATAACATATTAATATTTAATATCCCATCTTGTATTTATATATTTTATTTTATTAGTTTACACTTATATTTACTCAAACTATACAATATTTATTTTACAAAAAATAAAATACTATCTCACGTAAATGTTAGTAAATCGACGTTTTGCTTAATATTTTAGAGATTTAAATTTATTATTTAACAATCCCACGAGGAAACCCAAATTGTTATGTATTCTATTCTTAACATCGCAATTTCTATTTATCAAAGTAGGTGTCTTGAAAATATATATTAAAATATAAATTAAATAAATATTTTATTAAATAAAATATTTGATAGCTTCCAAAACTTCTATTCTCTACTGGTTTTGGTTGGGCCTGAATCACAATACGTGAAAATTATAAGGTTATTTTTGAGTCGCAGTCTAACAATCACTATATTTTGATTTAAGTATAATAATGATGTAGTTATAAATTATGAAATATTCATCGATTAATTATTTCAAAATTTAACTACTGATTTTACTATAATTATAAATAGTTCTAAACTGATTCTAAACTAATAATAAAAAAAAATATTATATTTTTAAGTCATAATTATAAACGTAAAAGCATATTATACTGATAAAAATATAAAATACGTTTGATAGTGAATTGTATTTAAATTGAGAAAATAGGTAAATCCAATCACGATAATTTGTACCTATAGATGACTTATATTAGTGTTGTATTGAAATAAAATATTGTGTTAAAAATTAAGTCATTCATTTTGGTTGGGTTCCAATAGTTAAATAATAAAATAATGAAAATAAATCAAATAACAATATTTTTTTCCTTTTCTTTTAATTAAAAATTTACAGCAATTTATTACATAAAATAACACAATATATTGTATCAAACATTATCAAGTGTAATTATTATTTTTTATCTTTTTTTTCTTTTTTCTTTTTTTTATTAGGATTGTGTCATAAGTCTTAAATTTTACATAAGTTTACTTAATACATTTACATTTAATTGATTACTATAATAGGTTTGTAAGTTTAGAGGCGTTGTAAAAATTATAGATAACATTTGTGTTGGCTTCATTTAGTACTTCCTTCATGTTGGTGGATGGTTTAGGGTGTGTCGTTCTTCATCGTAATTAATCCATTTGAATGCAAAATATTCGATTGTCAGTGGTGAATCACATTGTTAGCAGATTGGTTCTTCCTCGTGGTTTAAGAGGAAATTTTGAATAAGATTTGTATAGCCTATTTTGTTACTAGTTGTTATAGTGTCTACTTTGTGGATTGTGTTGGCGGGGATCGCCATTTTTGGCGGTTTTATTTTTAATTTTTTTTTTATTTGTTATTTGTTTTACTGTTCCATTGGGATTGCCATTGTTGTACGGTAGTATCTTTATTTCAGTTGATTTGAAGGATGATACAACTTGATTTGCTAATAGTTCAGCTTTTTCACTGACGGTATACCAATGTGTGAAGGGTAAATATTATTTGTTTCATTTTTTACACATTATACCAGGGAAACATTATAACTCTAACAACATTAATACCGAGATACATAAACAATTATTAAAATGAATATATAAAAATGATCGTCGAGCGCAAAATCATATTTTAGAGTAATATAAAAAAAAAACACTTTATATGTTATAGGTATTTATTGTAGTATAGCTATGGAGATACACCTGAATAAAATTAAAAAATATTAAAATTCAATTATGAATAACCGATAGACGTACATACATTAGTGTACATCAAATAAAAATATAACCCTTCCTTTCTTTTTTCATCCATCTCGGCTGTTTCTTTTTTTCTTTGTCTTACTTTTGGTTTTATTGTTTCAAGACATTAAAAGGACTTCTAAATATTATATAGTGTTTGATTTATCTATAATATTAATTAAATTTATCGAGGACTTTAATTCTATTCTTGAACCACACCCAGACATCGCTTCCAGTGGGCTACATTTTATGCCACTGTGTAATGCACAGTTTTTCGTAAGTTAGACAATTTATGACCCTTACTCAACTTTTTAATCCGATTGTCTTGTTGCCGAATAAGAAAAAATGTTTTCACGTCTTATTCTTTCAGAGCCTATTAGCTCTTTAAACGTCTAGACTATTTCCAAATTTTCTCACAAGTTGCATTATTCATTGATAATTTTACTCACGAATTTTCTATCATATATTATCACATTGCAATACATAAAATAGAAGTCTGCACGGTCCGTTTTCTTAAAGACCATACCGAATCGATGAAATAAAACATGAAACAAGACTGGACCGGACTGTATCATTTAAAATGTTTTAGAAAAGACCGAGATCGAATCAACATTTATAAATAAGATCGAATGTTAAAAAATGATAATAAACCAGACTGTATCTTAAATTACTTGAATATATATTTTGTATAAGATCAATCTAGAATAGATTTTTAAATTAGACAGTTAATTAAAATAGATTAGATAAGACTAGACAGGACTAAATAATGATGCACACAGAGCTCAGACTGTTTTGTATTTCAATTAAAATAATTAAAATAAAACAATAATTTTATAAAAATAAAACTGTAACTAGATTTAAAATACATATTTTAAGTATCTTAATAAATTATTATATTAAATATATTAATTTTAAAATGCTATATTATATACCAGCGGTTCCCAAACTTTTTTGGTTCACGAATCCCCAAAGCAAAAAAAATTAATCGCGTTTCCCGTGAATAAATAAAACAGCATTTTTTTTATTATTTTAATAAAAGCAAATTATTATCGATCTAAAAGTAAATATATGAAAGTGTTATTTACATTATAAATATTTGTCTTGCGCCTCCCCAGGGAGTCACACTTCACAGTTTGAGAACCACTGTTATATACAATTCGTTTTGAAGTTATAATAATCCATCTAAAGCCTCCTCAATAAGTTACGTAAAATAATTGTATAGGTAGATACTAACTACTAGATTGTATATTTTCACGTATGGATTGAGAATATATAATTTAAAATAATTACTTACCAAATGGGGATTGTATTAATGATCTTACATTTTCACTCACGACATCAAGACAGAAAATGTTCAAAATCAAGTATAACATCATAAAATTATAAAATTGTCCACAAAGTTTATTGTATACACTTGGAAATAATACAGATGTCAGAAAAGAAATTCACAATCATTAATTCGAATTCTAGTTCTAGATATATATTCTATAATAAGTAAATATTATGTCACCAATAAAACTATACAGAAACGCGACGAGCTATTTTTGTGTCCCCAAACATTATAATCTGAGTTAAAATAACATATTATACTGCAGTGGCGTATATAGGGGGGGGGGGGTACCTAGTGGACTACAGTCCCCCCCCCTCCCGGAATGTTTTAAAAAACTTAAAAATTATTTTAAACGTATGTTATATTTTAATGGTGCTTTATGGTTATTTAGAATTTGCGTCTAACGTCAAATCGTTTTGGGACATTCTGTAAATGAAATATAGTTAAGTACCTACTGTGTCTTGTTAGTAATCTTTAGATAGCAGTAGTAATTTAACTCTGTTCATAGTAGCTCCTCCCGAAAATATTTTCTATATACGCCACTGTTGGATACTATTTTATTATGTAATGTTTATCATATTAAACGTATCATACGTAAAATCATATTAAATTGTAGTTCAAAATTAACACCATTATTAACTTATTGAATTGAAGGCGGACGGACCGGATCACATTAAGTTGAAAAACATAAAGACCGATCCGGACCGATCTACACCAGATCGCGTAGAGCTCTAACAATAATCGAGCCAAAAATTGTGCCAATGCCGTAAGCAATACATACGTAATTTCTTCGGCGCGTCTATGCTTTAGTGAACGAGATGATATAAATGTTGTACGATAGTCTTGGGTATAATAAAATTAATTTATGATTATTGTCCGACTGCGTTTGCATATTATAGTATAGTCAAATTGACAAACCTAGAATCAATTTCATTTGAAATTATTGATTCAGACCATTCTTTGGAATATTGCTTTAATTATTTTCTAATTTATTTTTATACTATTATAGATATTAATGTAACATTGCTCGCCCATAACATTTTTGTATTTTATTGTTCAATTCACTGCCGCTTTACTCAGACTCTTAAAATGTGCACCCTAATATTTTAATAACCAAATTCTTCTGCTGAAACAAAACACCAAATACCTAGGAGTAAAATTAGATCGACGACTCACCTGGACAACACATAAAATACTAAAGCTAGTCTTGCAATTTAATTTTGCATTGAAACGCATATTTCGAGTTTTTTTGTTTTTGATTAGGTTAAGCTTGTTTTCTTACAATTTAGGTATACTTTTAGATTCCAATTTCAAATAATTTATCATTTCATAAATACTTTTCTACCGACGTTCTTATTTCATCTAATATACAACCAAAATATTGTCGAATTGAAAATAATTTTAAATTTTAATCATATACACCTGATTGTTGACTGTTTCCAAACGCACGTTTCACCTAGTAATACGTTTCCAGGATCGGTGATAGATTAATTTTATTTATAAACAGTAAATACGTACCTTACTTCAGTGTTTCTCAACCTTTTTACTGTGGCGCCCCTTAAATATATATTTTTTTTTATTTATTCGCATAAATTGTTATTAATAATTAATATTATATATACTGTGTATTGGACACTGTACAGTGAACATAAAAAAATATAAAATACATATAATATTATAATAACTTTTAAATTAAGGTTCTTAATGGTTTGGTTGTTGCTGCTGCTATGAAACTATTTTGTCAATTATTTGTGTAATTGACTTTGTTAAAATAATTCTTATAGCTGATGAAATTTCCAGTAAATTTCTAATTTTATTTTTTATTGTAGTCATTATAGAAAATCCATTTTCACACAAATATGTTGTTGAAAATAGAATGAATACTTTTAATGCTACATCGGCCAAACTAGGATATTTATTTTGAACCTCTATCCAAAAACGTTGTATATTTTTGTTGTTTTTTAAAATATCGTGTAAGTCCACATCTGAACTGAATTTAATCAGATTTTCTTCATTTTTGAATGATAATATATTTTAATTAGATTATACGAATTGATTTATTACCCAATTATAATTTTTACGAATGTTTTTTGTGGGGTCGAAATATTTTGAAAATGTTTCTCTTAATTTACATAAATGTTCTTCAGTTAATACACGTTTCATTATTTTCATTTTTTGTCAATATATTTTCCTGAGACATGTTAAAAAAATTCGGAAACATATCAAATGTATACATTTTTACTCGATTTATCCATAGTCCAATCTTTTTTAAAAACACATCAATTTTGTTACCTACACGATATAAAAAGATATATATATATAATAATATATACTCGTATTATGTATTATTGTAATATTTATTGATTTTATTTTTTCATTACTTTATTTTATTATTGAAGCTTTTTAATTTTTGTATTGATTGAAATTTAAATCATACGCAATAATAAGTTGGAGACCCCAAGTTGAGAAAATGTAAGCCTTACATCATACATTTTCCGATAGGTCGTTAACGATTCCATAAATGATACCAAAAAAATGTCATTGCATTAACTTTCGTCAGTGATCGTAAATAATTTAATATTATAGTAATTTATTCTTAGTTCTACAGTTTGCGTATGTGCGTCTATTCGTAATTCTTGTCAACTTTCGTCATTGTGTACTATTTTAACATTAAAATATCTAAAGATAAGCAGTCTTTTAACAGTTGGTCAAAGAGTTATTTATCGGAACTTGTTGTCGATGTACTTTTGACGGACGGTTAAGTCCTTTACTGTAAGTATTGTTATGTTTAAGTAAGAAACGTGGAAAACGATTTAATGTTACGCAATATTTAAATGATTTATATTTATTTAAACTTTAGGTAACCTTTTACTTTCATTAACAGTATTAACTGTCTATTACAGTAATTAACTTACTCTGAACATTAATTTGTAATTACAATATTATAATATAAATACTAATTTTAAATAAAATTTAAATAGAAAAATATATTTCCAAGGTCTGTGAAATATTGTGCAATAAATATTTTACAACAGTGTATATTGTAAAATCAAATCATGTTGATGAGTTATTTTTAACTTTTTTGTTAAAACTTAATTCATAGGTATTATATCTAGGGAAGAAGAATATTAAAAATATTATTTATTTAAAATATCATTATTAATACGTTTTGTAAGTATTTTGATTTTGTAACGCTATTCACTAGGCAAATAGAAATAATCACATGGTTATGAGTATCCATAATTTATTTTAAATTTTTTCTTAGTAAAGTGTTATTATACCAATATATTTTATATATGAAACTTTGTATGAATAAATAGAGTTTAATTTAAAATGATTTCGAAGTACAAGTAGGCATTACGAAGCTATCCAGAATCGTAAAAATATGTTATAGACTCCTTGGTCTTTAGAATATCATCCAAGTAAGATAAAAATAGATATTTTTGGTACATGACATTGACTATTTGCGTGTATCCTATATTTGTTTCTCGGCTATATCTAATAATACAAATATTAGTATTAAAATATAGTATATTAGCTATTCAAAAAATTCTTGACTTTTATGTTTGGTTACATTCGTTTTTCCATACATCGTTTGTTAACGAATAGTACACGTAAACATACCTACCACCCGGCTCAGATTTAGTGGGGTCGGTAGATCCCCCTCTCCCTTTGGTCGTCTTAAAATGTGTTTATACCTATTTTGTGTTATTCTGTGAAATTTATTGTTATATTCTCCAATCAAAAATATTTATATTTTATTTTTATAACATACATTTATAAATTGTTGATAACATTATTATTTTGACCGACTGAACAACGACTGCCAGCCGTACCAAAGGGTTTCGTCCTAAAAATATCTTCCATATACGACAGAAATATATGTATATTTATTGGTTATCCGTTCATTGCTACCCGCATAATACTAAAATTGTTGTGTTGACTGTTGACCATTGAATAAAGATAATTTTGCCAACAATTCGAAACTCGACAACCATCAATACATACATCATACATGTATTACTAAGTGACCATATATTTTTCTAGTCAAAACAGGATACAAAAAGAAAAAAAAATCATTTTAATTAAAAACAATTTTATTGTTTAATAATTTTAATTAAATAAATAAAATTATTTTTAATCGAAATTATTATTTTTTTATCGGTATTCTTATCGGACACGATAAGAAGGAGAAGAGACAAAGAAATTTAATTTTATTAAAAAACAATTTTTTTTTTATATTAAAATAAAAGCGTCTATGAAAAAAAAAATGGTCGACGATTACTGTAATACCAAATAATGAATTATGAAAAATAATTTTTTATTAAAGATGATCTTGAATATTATTAAAACAAAATATTAAGACACAATAGGTAATAACAAAAAAAAAAAACAATAACTCACCAATAGATTAAAATTTATTATGGTTATTTTTTACTACTTTCTGAAAACTGGACATTTTATTGTCCCAAAAATGTTCCTGTTCAAAACGAGACATATTGTCAGCTTATGTATTACGTGTTACGACTTACCTAAATTACCATTTGTTAATATGCGCCGCAGTTAAAAGTGACTGCAATATATTTTCCATGTATATTTTTTAAAATAAAAGGCTAATTTTAAATTGTAAATAATTCAATAAAGGTATTCAATGCAGTTCAAGAAAAAAAGTCTTTTGCATTCAATTATTGCATTCAGTAATATTGCATGTATGTGTATATATATAAATCGCATTTACTATTAGGTATCTAAACAGTAAATATGTTTACATATTTATAACCCATCTTCCGTTAATGTAGGCTAGATCCGTGCCTGTCTACCACCAAGAGCGTATTTGATTTAAAACCATTGGGGGAGGGGCTAATTTTTCTTCTGTATAAATTTAAAATAATTTACAGTTAATTACCTAAAGTTACTGATGCCCATTCATTTAAAAAAATAAATAAATAATAAATATAAGTACCAAATTGAATTAAATACTTATGTAATATATATATTTATAACATAATGCATGTACAATTAACACAAATAAGAAAAAAAACCTCAGGTGTGGAATCATTACGATTTACGTTCTTTATCAGGCGGAAATTTTTTAAAAAAAATCGATATAAAAAATACAAGCGAATGCCCACTTCGCCTTCCCTCCTAAAATACGCCCTTGTCTACCCTACACACACACACTCCACATATATATATATATATATATATATATTATGTATTCGATTATTTTTCATTCGTATTTATGAGTTAGATTCGAATTTGATAGTGATTGAAGATATATGAAGATAAAAAGGATTATGAACAAAACAACTTAAAATTTCTTCTGTTGTTATTTTTTTATTCGTTAATATGTTAATGGCTTGTTATTGATTATCTAAACAGGTTGTTTGGTTTTAATCTATCCGTTTTCTTTTGTTATACGTACAGGTCTATTGTTTGAAGGTCTATTTCGAGTTTGATTAAAAAAATCTTAAATTCATCTCTCTATATGCAGTTAATTTATTGTTATGAACTATACCTATTATACTAAATATATGCTTTTTTTAAGCTATTAGCACTTTTGATTAATTTATGTATTATTATTATTATTATTGTTTTTATACTATTATAAGTAATATTATGTTGTGAAAAAATGATATTATTTTACATTTTAAACTTTACTATGGAAAAATATATTTTTGATTTCATAACCCAACATCTTCCAAAAATAGGAATATTTATATTGAAATAAAAATATTTCTTTTACTTTCTTAATATCAGTTAATGGTTCAATGTTCTGATGATAACTTACTTAACTGTGTTGTTTGCTATTTCAAAAATTAGGTTACTACAAAAAACTTAAAATCATATGAAATTATGTATTTCTAAGACACTTAAATATGCATAAAGTAAAACCCGGTGATATTTTAAATACCTAGGCAAATAGGAAAATAATCTAATTTTTATGTGATTTACTATCCACCTAGATATTTAGTTAAATGCCTATTTCAAATCAGGCAAATAATCAAAATGAAATATTTTTGTATAATTATAAAAACTTAAGTATGTTTTACTATATATAACTCTGTAATAACGAAAAACAAATAAAAGTGAACTGCATTGAATCTCACGAACAAAAAACAATCGCAGCAAAAAAAAAAAAAAAATGGCAGAAAATAGTGATAAACTATTTAAAGAACTAAAGATTGGTAATCAAACAGTATTAAGTATTTGAAAAGTAGTCGGAGGAACCGTCCATATACAAAATATAAATGGTTTGGCGATAAATAATGTGAACGGTGTTTATCAAGTTGGTATAGCAATTGGTATTATAAAAAATTGGCGGTCTAGAGAAAAACTTCAACTAGTTTCAAATAATGGTTTAGAAGATAGAAAAGTACTTGAAGATAAATTGATATCCACATCTTAAGCTGTAGTAAATTTATGAAATTTTAACAATCAAGGTTTCGTTAAATATCACTGTCAAGCAGGAAATTAGCAACGTCAAACCGATCGGTGTTTGTATTTTGAAAAAAATGTTAAATGTTCTAGTTCTAGTTCCTGCTAATGCCACCAAATAATAACATGTAACAACAAATAATAACTAAAAATTAATAAATTTTGGATTTTTTATGTAATTTTATATTCGTTTATACACTCGTATAATTTATGGAATTAAATTATGACTTATATTTATATATAATTTAAGTTTTAAATCAATAATACTGAAAGGACATGAAATTAAAAATACTGTATAAATTTTTAAATTATATATGATATTTTATATAGAATAGCAATAAATAATTAATACGAACACATGGTTTAATTTTTAAAATAATACAAAAAAGTTTAATTTTTATTATTTTCCCGACTCGAAAAGACATTTAGTTAATCGGGCGGATTGTCAAATTGCATACAAATTTTATTATTTTAATATTTGTCTAGACACTTAATAAATTGCCTGATTTGACTATATAACTACGTCATATAGAACAACAATAGTCATCGAAGGTTTCACTTGAATGGTTGGACCACCGTCCTCAGAGAAAAACCCCTTCACCATCCAGTTACTCCATCCAACAAAATGTTCCATCACAATTTGTAGCCGAACCCTACCATATAAACAACACGCACGAATGTAGGTGTAATGACCACAGTTTCCAAAGAGTCCTCAAATAAGTTAGTAATAGCTGAATGATCGTTCTTTGTTTAATTACCTTGTACAGAGATGTAAACAAAATTATTCGAGATCATAATATGTACATTACAATAAATATAAACTAATGGAATATAATACTATTATATAATTATTATGTGTAAACGATGTATTTGCACTGATTATTTTTGAACTAGAAACATCGTAAAATATTTATCCTAACTCTTGCAGGTGATTTACTTTCAATATGGTTGTTCTGAACTAAAGATTTGGACGTTTCTTTTGACGTATTTCAAAGCCATTATAATAAAGTATTTGGAAAAAAAACCGCTATATTTTGTCACTTGAAATGAATTATCATTCGTAATCAATTGTTAACTATTTGTTGCCGGTAAGTTTAAGATCAATATAGCTTTCTCAATTCCTCACCATTCCTCTTAGAATTGCACATTTTAAGTATGCATTGATGAAATATATTATTATTGTAATAGGCATAAATCATAAATAATTATCTCTCACACACAATAATGTATCTTTGTAAAAAAATATTAACTTTTTCCCTGACTTATATGTTTTAACCAAAATGGTATTGTGAACATTTAGTGGTCGAACTTAACATTTCTATTAATGTTGAAAACTAATAGATCTAAATGAAAATATGTATAAAATAACTACTTGAATTATTCATAATCGATTTAAATATATATTTAAGAAAATATAAATTTAAAATATACGATTTCAATATATATTCAATTTATCCTAACTGAACTTGATTCCGTCAAGGTTATGCAAGTTTTAGTGTTAAACAAAAAGTTTCTAATAAGTTAATTTTTAATCCCGGTTTATTAAAATTAAATTGTACTTTTAATTTAAACATTTCTAACCATGTATCAATATTTTGTTAAGCTTTACAATATAATTCTCCTTTATTACTAGGGAACGGATTTATATGTAATAAAAATACATAAATATGTACATATGTATGTAAGTATAATTTATAAAATATGTACTAAAACTATCCAAATATGTAGGAAAAAAATTTAAAA
>NW_020273512.1:186988-258134 GCF_003268045.1 Sipha flava
TGTAGGAAAAAAATTCATTAAGATGAAAATTAAATTTGTTTTCAATGTTTCATTTTGCATAATATTTTGAGCTTTTCTAATAGCGATAAAAGTTCTGGATCTAAATTTGAAATAATTTTTTGTATTTTTGTACGAAGAAGACGTATGAATGATGAAATAATAAAATATGTTTAAAAATATTTACAAATTAGTGAAATATGTAAAAATATGTAAGTATACCAAAATATGTAAAAATATGTAAAATAAAAGTAGCATCATATTAATAGGAATGATTTAAATCATGAACATTTCTTATCAAATTTTAAATATCTCGTTTTAATAAAAATATGTATTTACATATAAATCCGTTCCCTATTTATTACTATGTATTTTTCCATTTATTATTTATAGTGATTATTCCGATTTGTTGGCATAGCATTTGAACTTTTAATTATTTTTATTAAGTAAATCTTGAATCATTAAATTCAAATGTTACGTTATATAAATATCTATCTAAAATGTTCGTTTTACAAATTCCGTAATTATTTAATATTACTTCAGGTTCCAGAGTATTATGTATGTGGTGTCATTTCTCTATTTTTGTTCAAGATATTGATTATTGTATTTATTTAATATTTTTTTGAATGTAATAACTAAAGACCGGATTTATATTCTCTTAAAATACCTTAAATATGATGCTAATATTCTCTAAAAAACCTTCAAATATTCTTATTATATTCTCTTAAAAATCTTAAAAATATGTAAAAATATTCGAAATTATTCAAAAAATAATCAACAAACATCAATATATAGTTTAATATGTATTTTTAAAAAAAAAATTTTTTTTACAACATTCTTTTAATCATGAGGTATATACGTAGTTGCGTATTATAATAGAATACTATTGTACTTCAGTAAGAGTAGAAATATAGTAAAAATATTACAGTATAGTCTATAGCAGGGGTCGCCAACGTTTTCAAACAAGTGAGCTACATTTGACATTTAAGTCCCTTAAATTTAAGACATACAGGAAAATTTAGGTCTTTAATCTTTAAATCTAATACTCCCATAATCCAATTAATCGATTATTTTACGCGGTCGATCGATAGTGGTAAAATTAAATTTTACAACGATCGACTGATTGACGATCCCTGGTCTACAGTATTAAAATTTAAAAACAATATTCCTTTGGTATATTTTAATTAAATGTTGTACTAATACTATTGTCACAATATTAAAAATAACAAATAATCATATATATATATATATATATATATATATATATATTAAAATATAATAAAACAAAAAAAAAAATGGTTAACAAAAGGTAATCCTTAAATAATAATAATTTAATACAATATATAAAATTACAATATATCTTTGGTGCATACAATGGTAAATATTTACTTTATGAAGAATAAAAAAGAAACTTGAATTACTATTTAAATTTTATTATATGAATTAACAATAATATATTTTACATATTATCTGTACTCATGTTAGTTTTTCTATCGCTTAAAATTTGTTTATAGAGCCTAAATGAGCGTTCAACATCAACAGATATTAAAGGTGCAAACTTCATATCAACTACATTAGGTGTAAAATATTCTGGGAGATCTTCATTGTTTCCCAACATAAAATGTTCCCAACTTTTGCTAACATTTAGTAACCTTTATTTTTTTAACTTAATTGAGACACTTTAGTATTTTTATTATGTTACCAGGTATATTGGTTAGTTTGCAGATAACAGTTTATACAATCTCCAACTATAAAAAAACTTCAAATATTCTAAAATATGCTAAATGGGCTAAATATTCTCTAACCTATGATATATTCTCAAATATGAAAAAAAAACTTTTTTCTACAGACTCAGAATTGAATGAATCGTCCACATTTTTTACTCTCATACAACTCATACAACAAGCATAGACCAAGTAACGATATGTAAAAAACATATAAATCCGGTCTTTAGTAATAACAAATTTTATATTATCCAAAATATTAAACAATAAATAATTGTTTAATGTACTTTATACATTGCATAAGAGTTGAAAATTATATTGATTCCATTTTCTGGTTTTTTATGCATTCTATATAAAAAAAGTTCACAACAATGATACATATATTGTGTAAACTGCATATGAATTATGTAATCATCCAGAATAATATGTTAATAACGATTATAAAATACATTTGTACTGTTAGATTTATATGTTTCTATAAATATGTACCCATAAAAATAGATATAAGGGCCATATATCAATTATATAATGTATATTTCAGACATTTTAAACCCCCCTCTTTAACCCACTAACTCTTTTTCTCCTGTTATATACTCACTGTCAATTCAGTATAATGTTCAAAGGATTATCCTTTTTTTACCTCAAATATTGTACATAATATCGTTTTAACCAAAAATTATTCAGTAAACCGTTTTAGATCATTTTCCAGCCAACAAAAATTTAGTATTAGCCCGATTTTCTTTATAATATAAAAATACATTTATGACTTTTAAACTTCACGGATGCATGCGACGATTTAAATTAGGGAATTAAGGATTATTGTGAAATGTAATTTATAATTTATAAAATACAATTCCTTTAAATAATATTTTTATTTTATTTTCATATAGATAATTTTTCTTGTTATCAACATTCTGTTTGGTTACTTACACCTTTTTTTTTTTTTAATTTTCATTTCTTTTATGATTCCCATGTATTTTATTTTTCTTCTTCCGGTTTGTTCTTTTTTCAAGCCATCCTTCGTTATACTTTCAATAATATTTACACGAAAACTTTCATAGCGTAGTGTATAACCTCATTGGAGGCGTATTTATTGTTGAAAATATTAATCCTTTATTTCAAAAACTTTCACATATAATAATTGTAGTTTTATGATAGTTATTGAATGGAGCATACATATATACGTATTTTATATATAAAATATCGTATACGATGTATAATATTTAACAATTAAATAAAGTACGAAAATCAAAACAAATAAATAGTTTTCAATTAGTTTAAGTTTGATATGAAATTATTTTTTTTATATAAATTTGAAAATAATTTATATAATATAAGAAAAAAATTTAAAAATTACGAACATATAAGATAGAATATTTTGCAATTTCTTCATCATATATATATATATGTACTCGTATGTATACATAAGTTTAATAATGTCAAGTAGTTAAAGTCATGAAACCTTTTTTTTTATAATACATCTAAGACTTTGAAAGCTAAGAAAAACTTCAAAGTAATTATATCAGTATGTCACACATTCCGAACTTCAACCCCATATTTGCTATTACATATTAAGTTTTCGTTTACTAAATTTCTCTTGTATTACGTATTTTTTTTAAATTAATCAATATGTAGAAGTTATATTTAATCGAAAATGTTGAGATTGAGAATTCAATTAAGGCTGAATAAGCTCTTCAATTTAAACTTGTAATATGATATACGTTACTAACTTCTTTATGATATGGTGTACACACCTACACTAACTTCAGTTAAATTAAAAACAAAACTAATTAATTTCAAGCATTATTCCGAGATACCATTGAGTCGCAATAGAGTATCACACTTTCGTAATCATTATGTTTTATTACTAACAATACTATTCATTTATGGATCAAAATTCAAATAAAAATAAATTATTGCAAGAAAAGTTTGTATACTTGAAGATCTTAAAAAATGACGAAGTGGTCCTTAGCTAAGAGAAAATTAAAAAATATTGACACCATACTAGAAATTAAAAATAGTACATCAAGTACATGAACTGTTCATGTACAAAATAAAATTGTACATCAGTAAATCCCGTCGCTGTTAAGTAGTATAAAATATCAAATAATTTCATCTAAACATGACAGTGAAAACTGGATTATGAATTCGATACGTCAATTTAAACATTTGAATTGTAATCAAAATATAAAATAAATAAAATTTCACCAAGATTGTTACTTAATAACTCAAAAAAATACCGGTCATATTTATTTATAAACTTTTAAAATCAATGGTTGATCCTTTAACCTTTAATTAATTTACCCTTAAACTATCAAAATTTTAATAAGTATACATGTTGCATCATCAATTTAATGAAATCATTAATTTCATGAAAAGTTATCCAGTTCGTGAAATGGACATTACATTTTCACATCGTGTATTTTTTTCATCAACTTTATGAAATAAGAATAAAACTATTATTTTTTATATGACTTTCCAATTATATAATATTAGTCAATCGTGTCACTTAATTATTTTATATAATTATCCTGATAAAATCCAAATAAAAATATAACTTTTTTTAAATCGAAAAATATGTAGGTTACATACATAGATATTTTACCTTATTTAATTGCAACCCAACTATATATTTTTATAAAAATAATTGTGTCCATTATAATTGAAGTCGCGAAGTTTTCTTGACACAAAATAAGGTAAAAGTAGCTTTTTCTTAAAATTTCTTTCCTTGAAACATAAGTTTATTTATTTTATCATAATAAATTAGATTAATCATTATTGCAACTTTTCTTCAGTTTCTTTGACTATGCTTAGAAAGATTGCTAAAATAGTCGAAAATATCGATAGCACGAATTTTATAGCTATAATAATGTTTTTTTTCTCGTTTATACTATTCTATAAATTAATTTCCTGTAACCAAACTATTGGTAAATAACATAATATTATATTTTAAATAGTAAATTGGACATAAATATGTAATAAATAAGGTACTTTAGTAGGCTAGCTCTATTTACTTATTAAATGGAAATAAAATATGTAATATGTTAATATGTAATTTACTTACATAATTTTTATGTGAACGAAAAACTGAAAATATTGTTAAATTGTATTCAGTCAAAATTTAAAATGTTTTTGACTAAACAAATATTACATGGACATGAGTTTTATGCAAGGCTATCCCTAAGTTGTTTAATGTGGGTGGTATTTAAAGATCAAAAAAATTTGTGCCATCAATTTTCTTTTTTTTTGACGACTAAACATTTAATTGCAACAAAATTCATTCTTTTCATTACTATTGATACTATTTCATTACTACTTCAACTATTGATGGTTTATATTTTTATTTTTTCCTTAATCATATTATATATATATTGACCTTCACTCCAAATTATTTTTCGAATACGATAACTCATCATCACTTTCAAATACAAACAAATAGTACGAGAAACACTGCAGAAGTCTGTACCATTTGACAGAAGTAATCCAACCAACTCATATATTTATATATATTTCACTGAGTATTGTTTATCATATTTACTTTACGCTTAGGAAAACAACGTAGAAAATCGGAAAATAATGTTTTAAAAGTTCTATCTGTATCCAATCTAAAAAGCAACCACATGAAACTTTTAGCGCTAAACTTCTTCCTAAAAAATAAGAGTTGACTAAAATATAAAACAACATTGTAATGCATAAAATTCAATAAATCGGTCGCTTTATTCAGAATCTTGAATTCTTATTACATATGAAAAAATCAAGTTAAAATAGAAAAATAACTAATTTCACCTTTTTTTTTTTTTTAAAGGAAATTTGAATTGTTAGTGCACACTAACAACAAATAAGTAAAGAAATATTTAACAAAAATGATTATGCAAATAACCATGTACAAATGTCTGAAAACCACGATTCATAAATTTGGATTATCACATTTCTAGAGTTTCAAAATCGACCTAATAGTTCTTTCTTCACTATTAAACATATTTATCACGGTTTCTAATACAATTATTACTAAGAAATTTCTTTTAAAAACAAACTAATACCACAGTGAATTTTTTAAACTATTTGTTTATTTGTTAATATTTTGTTTATATAGAAATATTTAGATTTACTTACACTGGTATTTAATTATTATTAAGTTCCTGATAATTTTTACGAGGTACAATGTATTATGGTAAAACTTTACGTACCTATATTATAAAATAATTTGTTATAGGTAATTTTAAATACTTGACTTTTTTTCTTAGAGATCCCTGTTCGTGTAATTACCAATATTTAACGTCTAAGTGATTTATTAATTAGTTAGATATTAAATGTTTATGTTTATGATTTTTGGATATACCCATGTCTCTTAACTGTCTTTTACTATTAATTAATAAATAATTAATTCATCCGAGGGCAGATGATTGATGAAAAATTCACATATCTTGAAAAGTCGTTAAAAAACTTTTTCTTGGTTCTTTGCTTTTTTATATAATAACAATTATCATATACATTTGTATAAATTTAAATTACAACATTGAATCATTGCATAAATCCACTCATGAGTAAGCTACTGTGTATAATATATTTAATGATATTCCTATAACTATAAATATTTGTAAAAATGATCAGACTTAGTTTTAACTATCAAAATCTTCCTACTATGAAAGTTAACAGTCTTATCTTTTAATTTTTTTAATCAGATAAAATAGCATTTATAGGTTTCGATGTTTAATGATTGGCAACATTTCAAGCCATAAAACTTCAAGTTACTCGTTTTATCAAAAGAAAAATAAACGGTTTCAGGACAAATTAGTATAATTTCTACGTTTTTTTTGTTCTTTTTTTTTTTACGCCAAAGGTAACTACTGAGAATACCGAAAAATTACAATTTTAAAGTACCACCTATTTTATATCCTCTCTAAAAAGTAGTATCATGAAACTTTAATGCTTATTTACTACTACCTGAAAAGAACTTACAGCAAAAATATTGTTAAACTTAAAACTTTTCTTGTTTTGCTTAAAATATTATAAAAGACAATATAATATCGATAATAACAATCTGTTCACTGTTGTAACCTATCCAAATTGTCTTGTTATCACTATAACTAAACCACATCATAAAAATATTTTTAAAAACTCTTGTTTTTTTAAAAAAAAAAAAAAAGTAAATTTGAAACTGTCACATTCAAGCTAAGTGGCGAATGTTACCAACTCACAAGTGAGATGAAGTTTAATCTTGAAATATTTTATTTAAAAACAAGTATGTCTTATTTATATTTAGGCATAATTTATTATAATTTTAACATATAATAACGAATAATGATTGACTCTAAAAATCTACAAGAATTAGCGCTGGAAAAAAACATTTTCAACTATTTAAGAAGAAAATAAATTGCATAACTTATAAATAAAAACAACTTATATGTATAGGTACTATTTTAATGCTTGAAACATTCCAACCATATTAAAATTTATTTCTTAAATAAAGTTTGATTTTAATATGTTTCTTAATCCAATTTTTTATTTATTAATTATCTACAATAAATAAGTATTATGACTTCAGATCAAATCAAAAGGTCTTCAAATCATCATAAAGGTATTCTAAAGAAATTCTACTTTGAATCATGTATAAGTAAATATATGTAAATGTATTCACATATATATGAAGACTTGATATCAATAACGGGCTGAGTGCCAAAGAGTTGATTTTTAAGTTCATCAGAAAAATGTTCAAGTGCCAAGCTCAATAAAATATGAAACAGACTAAGTGCCTCAGTTGCTAATCATAGGTTAAAACATATTCACTAGATGGCGTGTGGGACTTTGTGGTGAATTGAAAGTGCTAAGTGCCACTAAACATATAATTTTTATTTATAGTCATATTTATCAATTATTAATATGTTCTATGGTGACACGATCCAGTCTATAATACTCCTATTTCATAACTTTTATGCCTTAAAAGAAAACTGTAAACAAAATACTTATTTGATGGTTTTGATAAGTATTACTTCGATGAAAAGAAAGTGTCATGGTCAGTATGTTGATCCGAAGGATAGCAGATGGCAAATTACAATATGTTTTTCTATGCCAGATGGAACAGGTAACATCATATAGGTCTATAAAAAATCTTTTATGGAAGTTTTTGGGGTGACTAAATGCAGAGTTGAGACTCTAGTGGTAAAAAAAAAAGGAGATACTGTATAATGAAACACGTGGTAATACACAGAAAAAAAGGAAGTTTACAGATGCAGATAAAAACCTTATAATAGAACATGTGAATTCCTTTCCGAAGTATGAAAGTCGTTACGGGAGAAAAAAAAAGCCATAAAGAATACTGAATCCAAGATTTAAATAGAAGTAGACTTTTTCGTTCGTTTAATGATAAATTTCCAGACTCTCCTATCGCCTACAGATTTTTCTTTGAAACGTTTAACAAAAATGCCCAAATATTTTATTCCATAAACCACATACAGATACATGCAGTAAATATGATTTATTATTAACAGAAGTAGTGGCGAAACCTCGTCAGTTATTCTGTTACAATTTAGGTGTATATGAGTGTAATAGAAATACGGGGCACATATTCTTATGGCACTAAGGAATAAGTGATCGCAGAGGAAATGAAATCGCTTCATGTGTTTTTGAAACATTGAATTCTAATCCAACAGTGAAACGTCAACTATTTGGTCTGATAACTGTATTGGCCAGAATAAAAACAAGATGCTATTATTTCTCTGGATATTTTTAATACTCACAGATAAATTTGACGAGATTAATCATAAGTACCTAGTGCCTGGGCATTCATTTCTGTCCTGTAACAGAGATTTCGCCCAAATTTAAAAATGTTAAAGAGTTGAAAAGTATGAAGTTCCAGTGGATTTATTAAAACTCATTATCCACGCAATACTAAATAGCTTGTTTATAATCACTTTATTAGAGCCCAATAATTTCTATGATTTCAAAAAAGCAACAGACATGTATTTAAATACAGGAAAACTTCAAATTGGCTTCAAATTAGCAAATCTTAGCTCAAAAAAACAAAAGATTAGCCCGGCGTGGGCAAACAAAAGCTAACTTCAGTGAACTTGAAAATTGGAACACGTGCAAAGACTTCAAAAAAAGGTTTGAAGTTAACACAATAAAAGAAATCGATTTACCTAACCTAACCTTGGTTTGTAAAAATACAATATCAGTTAAAAAAAAAAAATTTCAGCAAATGCTCTCATTTTTAAAAAAAAGATAATAAAGATTTTTTCGAACAATTAATTAAGTAAATGATGCTATTTTTTTACTCTATATTTATTTATTATTTGTAAAGACTTAGTCTAATATTAAAAAAAATATTTGATCTACATCTTTTAAATTTGTAAAAAAAAATAAAAAATTCTAACTTGGCACATTTTTACTGATATATACTGCAGTGACTTAACATTTTTTAGCATTTTTTTGATATTAGATTTTTTTTTTTAATAAAGGAGTGAAGTAAAACTTGTAGTTCGCATGAGTAGTGTTAATTATAAGTTATTAAAAGGTCTTACTTTTTTATTGACATGTATTTTATTTTCAAGAAAATTGTGAATGACTCAAAATTAAATTATTGGTATTTAGCCCGTTATTGATTTCAAGTCTTCATATGCTTAATGTAAATTTAAATTATTGTATTAATAATCAGCAGTAGTTTAACACTTCATTAATATTATTCTTAAATCAATTCCAGTTAATTTTTATAATATATTTATATACCTATTCAAGTAATCCGTGTATAATAAATAATCCACCCCTTCCATGAAGAACAGATATTATAAGCTACTCTCAAAAATCAACAATAAAACGAACATATTATGTTTATTTTTGATAGTAAGCTAAGTTTTAATAAAATTTATAACGATATTAAAATATATACTAGTTCAATTAATCCTGTATGAATATTATACTTCAACATAAAGCTCTGTGAAATTGTCAACAATTAAAAAAAATTTAGCACTCAAATATTTTATATCGAAACGAATAACACACATTATTATATAATATAACAACCGAGTAATGTACCTTCTCTCTTCACAAATATTTAAAACAATAAAATCGCCACTAAATTATAGCTTTAGCACTTTATGATTTCACCATATTTTTCGTGAAACCCTTACTTTTTTTTAGCTTTTTAGATTTTTTTAGAATTATTTGTAAATATATTATAATGATATAATAATAATTGTGTTATAGATATTTAATGAAAAAAAAATATGTTTAAATAATAATAATGGTACACATATATAATAATACCTTAATAATAATTACTTTAATTAGATTAAATATAAATGTAGACTGTTCCATATGGCTTATACATTGTTATTTAATATACAAAGATTTTTTTTCTATAATGCAAACCTTTTCTCATCATTACTAATCTTTAGTTGGAAATTTTAAAGTAATTTGCTTAAAAATGTTTAAAATAATTACTTAAGCTTCGCGGGACCCTGAAGTGATCTTCGCAGAACCCCAGTTTTCCACGAACACAGTTTAAGAAATGGTATGCCGTATAACATCTTCAAACATACTACCAAGTAATCTTCGGTGCCAAAAAGTATTACCTTTAATTATAATAATGGCGTAGCAAGAAAAATATTTTTGGGGGATTTTTAAATTTTGAACTTTTTCTCTTAATTAAGTACCAACTTTTTAATTTTAATAAGTTCATTAAACTTGAGTTAAAATATAAAATGTATTATCATTTAGTTTTTTGAAGCTATGAAAATTGATGATAATATGATATAACATTATACTTATGTCTTAAATATCTTTATATCTTACAAAATAAGAGAGACATTTGGGGGAGGGGTATACTCTTCAGACACCCCCTGGATACGCCGCTGATAAAAAATACTGTTTATAATAAATATGGCATTACGTATACGATATAGGTACCTATAAACTCGTAACATGTGAATCAAATAGTTGGGCCATCGGTTTCAGACCACTGTATCGTTTTATATTTATTATATCATTGTCTCGGTTAGTCTTTTGTTAAGAATATTTTTCAATTTTGTGTTCTATGTTGGCATTTTTTTCTCAAATACAAGTAGGTACCATTATTTATTATCTTTGCACGTATTTTCGTTGTCGCTTTTAATAATGTAGTTAATAATATTATTGTTATCGGTAAACGACAATACGGTAGGTATGGTATTATTTATAACGCATAGTACGTTTCGGCTGCGTAGACGTTTTAACAGCTTGTAATAAATTATTTAGAATTGCAAAACAATTATTTTGTTGTTATTAGTCGTACACGCTCTGTATAGCATTCAGTTACTGCTCAAAGAGTAGATTATTTGATTAACACCACTGGGAATTTTGGTGCTCGGCCATGTGTTTAGTTTTCAAAACGAATAAAATATTTTTATTTTTAATTTTAATGTTTCCTATATACTTTATACCATACTTTTCAATAACTATTAAATTAAAAAAAATATTTTAAGACCACTAAATGAAACGTTGTTTAATATATTTGTAGGGGTGATTTTTTTAACGTTAAATATTCAATTTCACGATAAATAATTTATGTATACGAAAATAGTGTTTAATTTTATTTTAAGCGGTTACTACTTTACATTTTTACAAAAAATTAAAATGAATTACTAATTACAACCGATCTTAAGTTTTTATTTCTTTTGAAAAATAAATTATATATATAGTTTAGATTATCTCCTGATTTTATGCAAAAAACATTTTTTTCTTAAATATTGTTATAAAAAAAAAATATAAAAATAACAAAAATGAGTGAATCAATATTTTACGGGAAAAATAAGTGTATTAAAGATATAAGAAATCAAATAATACTGAATTACACTTTTATATTGAAAAAATGAAAATAATTTTGGATAATTAATTTTAAATAAAATTAGTAGAAATAATTAGATTTTATTAGAACTTGGATCAAAGTTAATACTTCATAACTTGAAAAATAATAAATTTTATTAAAATGCTTTTAACAAAATATTTAAAATATTTGTTTTATTATATTAATAAATTGCAGATTATACATTACATTTGTTTTAATAAATATTTAATCGAAAATAATTTTGTGAATATTGTGAAATTGTTTATTGCTAATTTAATAAACAGTGGTTTACATTTCACTAAAAATTGGAAAACTTCAAAATTGTGTACTACTTATACTCAGTAAAGTAATTCCAAGTAATTCTAAATTATTTTTCTTAGGTATGCAATCGGTAAACATAATATTTTTGAGCTTATTTTTTTTTTTTTTTTTTTGTCTTATTTATTGAGTGGTAAAGAACTAAATTTTTGCAAGTTATTTTAATTATTATGAGGTTTTATGTTGACTAAAACGCTTTAGAGTTTTCAAATCATTATTTTCAGTAAACATGTCTGTAGTCTCACTTACATGTATGACTGATGTATGAAATTTTTGAATTTGCATGATGTTATATTTGTAAATATTGTTCAAAATTGGAATCACATTGAAGTATTTTATTGACTAACAACATTATAATTTTTAATTTTGTCTTGAAGTGATACGAATGCATATCAAAGTAGCTGTGAAACAAGATAATAATATAAATATTAACACGTAGTTAGTCATTGTGTAGTTTAAGAACATACTCGTACCTAACTGTCATCATCATCTAAAGGCTATGCTTTGTGATCATCATA
The DNA here is from genome assembly GCF_003268045.1 of Sipha flava. NCBI lineage: Eukaryota > Metazoa > Arthropoda > Insecta > Hemiptera > Aphididae > Sipha > Sipha flava. Next base: position 199,366 of record NW_020273512.1, read on the forward strand.
TGCAGTGGCGTATGTAGAGGGGGCCCAAATCTCGACCCCACCTGAAAAAAAAAGTACTGTTTAAAAATCATAAATGACTTGCTACGAAGGTGCAAAGAAAGATAACATTAATTTATATCATGTGATTGTAAATAACTCTTTATTTGAATTTATAACAATAATATAATTATTAATTTATACCTTATATATAATTTTTATATGATATTATAAAATCACTTATTTTTTAGAAAAATTTAAATGTTTAAAAATTCGCCATTGGCCATATGACTCTGTTTCTCAGCTATGAAATTGGATCTTATATCCATGAGGTGTTTAAGGTCTTAGAAATATGATGTTCTTAGGCGTCCTCTTCATCTTTTTCCCAAGATCTTTCCATCGAATATATTCCTAACAAATGAGTTATCAACAAGTACTTAGATCTAACAATATAGTAATATTATTTTAAAATCAATATACATATATATATAATTGTTATTATTTCTATATTTTCTTTGACCTCTATTTTAACTTTGCTTTTAAATGTATTTATATATTATCAGACTAAATCGCAAAGGTCGTATGTCTCAAAGTAAATTGTACATAGTCATAGAGGTAAGACTTTTTCGCTATACATACGACCATTACTTAAAATTCAGGTAGGATGAAACTAAGAAATCGAATATTCAATAATGTCTAACAACGCAATTTTTTTTTCTAATTTTTTAATTATTTTTTAACTAATCCTGAATAATCCGAAAATGTTATTTAATGGGATATGCGAAATTTGCGATTTATGTGGACGGTATATAATCATTTGATTTCTTTATTCGTTTGGTAGGGATATTTTGATATTGTTATTAATAATATTATATTTACAAATCGTACCTGAAAGTCGTTACGCAGAACACTTTTTGTCTTTATATAACTATTAAAATATAATACGACGTAGCACGCGTAATTTGCGGTTTTCTGTTGCCGTGTCCATACGCGCAATGATGTAATAGTCGACTGACAAAACGGAGTGTGGGAGAGAGAGAAGGGGAAAGGTTTGAATCGACTATCGTATAATATGATATAGAACACTTGTCTGTAATCATAATTAATGCCGTTTGAAGAGAGACAAGGATGTTGTATTATTTCGTCGACGTGATAAATATATAATTGTTGCGCGTGTATACCTAGTTTGCATGTACGAGACATCTCGTATCTGGTCGAGACGGATGACCACTGAAGCATAGAATCGTGCTAAGCTGCATTAAGTTCGTAATAATAATTACATGAGCAGTGCATGCAGTGGTGTAACTGGGAAAAAATCTAGGGGGGCAAAATAATTTATTAACCATGATCAAAATCCTAAGCCCCTTGTTTTAAGTATATTTGTATTATATTTATTTTATACACTATACAGAATACCTGAACAATTTATTAAAAATTGAATTAATACTCATTGCTTTGGGCGTCAGTAGTTTTTTTTAAATTTGTATAACATGAAATTGAATAATGTCAACTGACGTTTATTAGACATTTTTTTAAGATGTAATTAATAATTATTAACAAATTACAGTAGAAGAATAAGTAAGTAAAGAATAATAAAACAGTATAGTCTATAGACTTTCAGTATTTAAATTAAATTTTTCATTATTTAAATAATTATATTATTTAACATATTATAAGTTAACATTGTACTGTGATAGTGTTCTTCAGTGTTTTACTGAAATAATTATAAAAACAAAATATATTATATTATGTACATTATTTCTTAACTTATGATAACAGCCCCTCAGGGGGGTGCTAAGGAATTAGCACTACGGGTTTGGCGAACCCGGGGCCCCGAGCTAAGTACTGAACTTACTTTAATTAGTTGGTTCATTTCTCTCTACTCTGACCTTAATTGGTGGGAGTAGTAAGATCCTCCCTTTTGGGAGTTGTCGTAAGGCCAATCACCTTACACGGAAAAAAACTCTGATTATGAAACAACAACAGCAATTGCCTCGGACATTGGAGCTATCGGATATAACAATTGGAACCTGGAACGTGCGATCTCTATATAGGACCGGAGCTTTGACGACAACTATATCATGCCTTGAACGATATAAGTTAGATATTACTGCAATTCAAGAAGTGAGATGGGAAGACTCAGGGAGTATAACATCTCAGAGGATGACAATGTTTTATAGTGGAGGAACGAAACATAAACGAGGAGTAGGCTTCATAGTGAAAGATAAAATCTTGCCGAACATAGTAAATTTTAAATAAATAAACGACCGCCTATGCATATTAGAACTTAAATGTAAGTGGTACAACGTAATAATGATTAATTGTTACGCACCAACGGAGGACAAACACGATGACATAAAAACTGCTTTCTATGATGAGTTGGAAATACTATATGATAGTCTACCAAACTGGAAACCAAAAATAGTACTAGGAGATTTCAACGCAAAAATAAGCAAAGAAATAATGTATAGACCGACAATTTGGAAAGAAAGCCTACACAGAGAAACGAATGAAAATGGTAAGTATGCTTATTATATTTGCGTCAAACAGAAATATGGTCGTAAGTAGCACAATGTTCCCTCATAAAAATATACACAAGCAGACATGGATATCACCATGCGGTAGGATAAGGAACCAAATAGACCATGTACTAGTAGACAATCGTATAAGGTCAAACATCATAGATGTAAGAAGCATGAGAGGAAGCAGTGCAATATCAGACCACTTCCTGGTAAGTGTTAAGATACATTTTAGAATATCAGTGGAAAAACAGAGAAGAAATTCCGGAAAAAAACGAATTAACAAAGACATATTGAAAAGTAATGTAGTAAAATTATATCAGGATAGACTGAATGAAGAATTACAACGAATAAACCAGGAATCAGACATAAATAATACATGGGAGAAAGTAATGAAAGTAATCAAAGATACATCGGAAAGAATATTGGGAAACACACAAAAGGGGAAAAAAACAAAATATGGTTTGATGAAAACTGCAAAAAAGCCTTAGAAATAAGAGACAAAGCTCGCCTAAATGTGATACAGAATCCGAGTAATGAAAACAAAAGAACTCTAGCAAGTAAACAAAGAGAAGCAAAAAAAACAATAAGAATGGCCAAGAGACTATGGGAAAAACAAAGAATTACAGAAATAGAAAATAACAACAACAAAAATAATATAAAAGCTTTCTTTGAAAAAATAAAGAACGTAAAAACTGGTTATAGGCCGAAAACATTGATGATAAGAAAAGATGACGGAACCATTATAACTGATAAAGGTAAAATAGCAAATGAATTTAAAAAGATGTTTGAAGAGATGTTGAATCAACAAGAAAATAGGACCACAATAAAAGTTAATGTAACGGCGGAAGAACTATTGGACAAACCAACGATACAAGAAATAGAAATGGGATTAGAAATGCTGAAAAATAGAAAGGCCCTTGGAATTGATGAAGTAGTCCCTGAATGCCTAAAAAAAGGAGGAAAGAAGCTGACTCAACAACTCCACAACCTAATTACTGATATATGGGAACAGGAGGAGATTCCAGAATCATGGAAAATGTCTGTCCTATGCCCGGTACATAAAAAGGGAGATAAAATGGATCCGAAGAACTATAGAGGAATTTCTCTGTTAAACACTTCGTACAAAGTATTATCTAACTTCCTATTAAACAGATTGAAACCATTTATTAAAGAAGTTATTGGAGAATACCAGGCAGGATTCATGGTAGGTAAATCGACTATAGATCAGATTCATATAATAAAACAAGTTGCAGAAAAAAGCCATGAATTCAATAAAGACGTACATATGCTATTTGTGGATTTTAAAGCAGCATACGACTCAATAGATAGAAATAAATTGTGAAATGTAATGGCCCGGATAGGAATACCAGAAAAGCTTATAAGAATGATCAAAACGTGCGTACAAGGCTCTAAATGCAAGGTGAATTTTGGAGGAGACTACTCAAATGAATTCCTAGTGTCGACAGGTCTCAGACAAGGAGACGCTTTGTCATCGGCTTTGTTTAACATTGCCTTAGAGTCAGTGGTGAGACAAGTCCTTAGCAAGGCGAAAGGAATAAAAATCAGTGATAACCAACAGCTTGCAATTGTAGCCTATACTGATGATCTAGTGTTAACCACAGAAAATAAGGAAAGTCTAAAACAATCTGCAAAAGAACTAATAAGGATAGGGGCAGAAATTGATCTTAGCGTAAATGAAGAGAAAACAAAATATCTAATATTGTCCAGGAATCATCACACGGCAAGAAATTAAGAAATAGAAGGTTATTCTTTTGAAAGAGTAGAACACTTCAAATACCTTGGAGCGCGGGTGAATGAAAACGCGAATAGTCACGAAGAAATAAGAGAGAGGTTGATAGCAGCAAACAGATGCTACTTTGGACTATCAACACTTTTCAAATCCAAATTACTCTCAAGAAGATCAAAGATAACATTGTACAAAGTTTTAATTAGACTCATAATACTATACGCATGCGAGACATGGGCAACCACCAAAACGGATGAAAACAAATTGGGTGTTTTTGAAAGGAAAATACTCCGACAGATTTATGGACAAAAAAAAAAAAAAAAAAAAAATGATGTAGGTGATTTTGAAGTCATGACAAATGAAGAGTTAAGAAGTTTTTTGGAGAAGCCAATATTATAGGAATTATGAAGAGTTATAGATTAAGATGGGCAGGTCATGTTTGGAGATCGGAAGGAATACTGGGGAACATAACGAGATGGAGACCGAGCACGAAACGGCCCAGAGGACGACCCAGGACAACAGTGGACAGATAGAATTAAGGAAGACCTCAAAATAATAGGGATAGAGAATAGAGAAGAAATGTCAAGGGACAGAGAGAAGTGGAGGGATGTTGTTGATGCGGCAATGGACCTTAATGGTCTTTAAAATGCCTAGAAGAAGAAGAATTCAAATATTTGTATTGTTGAATTATCTGGGGGGGGGGGCAAAATGATACCTTTGTCCCTCTCAAAGTTATCTGGGGAGCACTTGCCCCTCCCCACACAAGTGCCACTGAGTGCGTGCATTTAGTGTAGTGTAGTTTCATGAACAACATATGTGAATCGCATGATGGTGTGCAATTTCATAGCTAAACAATTGACGACAACGTTCTTCTTTTGTTGTTTATTCGGAAATGCATGGCCGTGTGTTGATCCATAGTCTTGATAACACTTCCGATTTTCCAGGATCTTGTGTTTAATACAATATTTTTCGTTTCGAAAACAGTAAAACAGCGGTGTGCACAAAAAGCTTACGCCGGTGGCACGTTTGTAATACTACCCATGTTTTATACTGTACGGTAAAATCTCAATTATTTGTTTCTTTATCTCTGTTACTCTCCCCCAATGGTGCACAGTAGATTTTTGACAAGGGTGCCGAAAATATATACTTCGAGGTACCCACCTACCTCCCCCTGTAAAGTATGAGTTCAGGCATAGTGTAATTCTTATTTTTAAGTGTTTTTGGTTTTTTCTTACTAACAAAGATACTAAAAATAAAAACTTTTAAAATATAACCTAGTATTAATTATTTTTCAATTTTTTGGGTATTAATTTATGTTTATATAGCATAATTTTTGAGATTGAGCCCTACTACTTGTTCTCATGTGACACTTTAGTTCTAGGATAACCATGATTTGGATAGCAGAAAAATTGGTTTGTATTAAATTAAACAAATATTCATAAAAGTTCACACAGAACTAGTCACTAATTCTCTGAGGGGTGTCAGTCGACACCCCTGACCCTCCTTGTATGCGCCACTGCTCTCCCCCAAATCTCTCTCTATCTATCTTTCTCTTTTTTATCCACCAACTTATTATTTTTGTTATGTTCCGTTATCCGTCGTCACAACGTTATTGTCTATTATTGTTAAAATATAATCTACTGCATATCACCCACCTGTATATCTATTTCTACTACTACGTGTTTGTATATCCTTATGTCTTAAAAAATACTTGTTGGTTCAAATGGTTATACTTTATCTTAATCATAGCCCTGATTTATGTATACTATCAACATTATGTTTTTTTTCTTTTATCAGTCTGATTCGCATTTTCCAGAGAGCATTAACGAGTTAAAATGATTAATTATTTAACGAGTTAATTTCTTTTTTCAAAAGTTACTTCTAACTTAACGAATTACATTTTTTCTCAATTAAAAGTTAAGCATTAAAAATATAAAATACATTTTTTTTTGTACAAGTCCTTTTTTTTAAATAAAAATAATCGAAGCAACAATTGCAGAAGTGATGATTGCTTTATATCTAAATTTCAATTGAGATCAAAATAACATACATAAACATAGATTCAAATAAATATCATATTATTATTATTATCATTATAATTGTTATTATTTAATTTTTAAAAAATGTAACTTATTTTTGATGTGGTTAAGTTTTTTTTTTTTATTTTACTTATAACTTTAACAAGTTAAATTAAAAAAAAGTGAATTTTCACATTAAACTAAACTTGCGTTTCTCTAGATTAACTTCACTTCATGAGTGAAAACTATTAGCTAACTTACCTAGTTAGTCCCTTGGTCCCATTTCAAACGAATAATCGAATTGCAAACAACTGCGTGCAGTCTGTAGCCGTGGCGGCAAAACGCTGTTTAATTTTTTCGTAATGCTCATTTTCAAATGCCGAGCGCCAATAATTTGTTCGGCGGACTTAACGTTCCTTCTTCTCGATCAGATCGATCGATGCGCAAAGAAAACATTATTAAAAATGTATAAACTTTGTCTTTGGATAAATCATCAATTGAAATGCAAACAGGTGCTCCTCGGCAAGTTTTAAACCACACTACGACGAGTGTGCCCACGGAAAATTTTGCTTGAAATAGGTATATATAGATAAACATGTAAATTACAAATAATTTTAGAACATTTGATAAGGACAAAGTTTATTTAATACGTATTTCGCATTCGACTCATTTTTGTTTCTTACTCGATAAGAATTTTTATATTATTGCTTTCCAAGTCGTATATTTGATTTGTTTATCATTATTTTATGATTATTATTGTTATTATTATAATTTCACATTGTTTTTTTATCAACGTGAACGAATTACTTCGATGTAGTGTACATTGTACAACGTTCTATGCACATTATTTTAATTAATGGAAGTGCATTATTACAACATTATATTTAATATAAATAATAGTTCATTCTTATTACAAGGAGTCGTTAGATTGAATGTTTTAATAATCAAAATTGATATAACTTTATTTCCATAATCATAACTATATATTGTTTTGTAATTTTATGCTTTATTATTCGGAATTTTACTATTGTTCATTCTTAAAATACTGTTTTTTCAACCTATATGTTAAAAAATGTTTTTATTAATATTTTTGTTGGAAATATTTATCTGAAAAATAATTAATGATACTTGTACGAATGTTTCTTAACATAAATTATAATTTTTTTTTTTTTTTTATATATATAGGAAAGCGGAATCGGACTATTGGTGACCATCAAAGTGGACGAACGAGGATTTTTCTTGTACTGGATTGATCAGAAAAAAGTAAAACGCATTACTTTATAAATGTTGGACCTCCGTAATGACTGAGTTTATTATATCCATTTGTTTTCACTATTTTTTGTCAGGACTGCGAAGTGATTGACATGTCGATGATACGAGACACCAGGACGGGAAAATATGCCAGGGTCCCTAAAGTATTTTCATTTATTATATATATATATATATATATATTTATGTGTGTGTGTGTGTGTGTGTGTGTGTGTGTGTGTGTGTGTGTGTGTGTGTGTGTGTGTGTGTGTGGGGGTGTGTGTGTGTGTGTGTGTGTGTGTGTGTGTGTGTGTGTGTGTGTGTGTGTGTGTGTGTGTGTGTATTTTATACACGGAAGTGAACGTGTACAACTATTTGATGAATGATTTTACGTCCCTCGGTTTTATTTAGGACGCGAAATTGAGAAGTGTGGTGTGCATGGGGTCCCAAGAGCCATTGGGCGATAAAACGATTACCGTCGTCGTGGCCACGGATTTTGTGAACGTGTCATTCATTAATTTCTGTTGCAATAAAAAGCAAACGGCCCAAGTAAGCATATATTACATAATAGTAATAATAATAACAATAATAATAATAATTTTTCATCAAAGCATCGTGACTAACATTTTAATCATATAATATTGTTAATTAAATTTGAACATAAAAATAGATGCTTAAAATAGTTGGTTGTTGATTATATGATTGATGACTACTCACGTTTACACGATTTTGTTTTTAAAAAATATTTAATGCGATTTATTTTTGTCTATCACACGTGTAACAAATAAATGTAAATATTTTCAATTTCTAACGTACGGATCGATCTATAACAATGCAATACAAATTTAAAAAACAGATTTTAATTATCCACCCAGTTTACATGAGAATGTAATTCGTCTTATTTTTAATCTTATCCTTGTATAAATTCCATCAACATCGATTGAAAATATTTTGAATTTTAAAGTTAACATTTTCAACGTTTTTTGAACTTGAGGTGGTTAAAATAAGAATAGTGTGAGTCTTTTCCTAAGTGGACTTAACTACTAATTTCAAATATTTTCTCAAAATCCGTATTTTAACATTTGATCGATCGTTACGTTGGAAGTATAAAAACGTCTAAATTTTTATGTTACACTTATGATAGATCAAGATGAAAAATTACCACTTCTAATCCACTTAATAAAGTTTTGAGGAGGATATATTGTTTCAATATCACATTAGTTTACATTTATTAAAATAAGTATACTAATAACCATTGATTACGTCTCAAGACGTGGTATTAAGCGATGAGATGCATTTTATAAAACACTTGATATTATTTTATACATTAAATTTGCATAATACGCATATTTCAATTTTATAATTACCTTAATAAATTTATTACATTGCATTAATTACACTACTGAAAAAAATTTAAAGTTGTAATCGAAGATTTGATAGCAGAGATTCATTATATTATACTTTCATTATAATATTTACTAAATTAGTTATTAAATATTTTTTAATTTTAATGTTTATTATTATTATAAGATATTAAGTTTACTTTGGATATATTTTTTTAAAAACGTTTAGATATTTAACATACCTTACTTTTACGTTTTAAACTTTATTGTAAAATATTATTATATTATAGAACCTAAATATGAAGTTTAATAAAAACTAATTCTCTGAACATTTTCTCGTACATATATATATATATATATTAAATTTTGAAGCTAAGTTAGTTGAATAGTTTTAATCATATAAAGTTAAGAGAGCTATGAAAAGTGGAAGTATGAAAAATATTGATAGAGATAAAATGGTTTCTCAGATATTTATTCCCTCTATTTTTTTTTTTTAGTACTGATAGTATTGATGCGTTGAGAATCTGAATATTATGAAATCGTTAAAATTAGCAAAACAAAATGTATCCATATTAAAATAACATCAAAATGTGTAGGTTTAAAAAAAATCAGTTTAGTTTTACCAACAGTTAGAGAAAATATATTAGTATAAATATTTGTGGATATAAAAAACAATACGGCAACTGGTTTTTTTTTTTTATATATTTGGATGCTGTAGTTTGACAGCTTACATCATAACAATTAACATATAATGTGGAAATATTATGTGTGATTTTAATATTTTTTATTTTTACATTGATTTATGTATTTTGTATAGTGCAATCAAACGTTTTATTTACCGAATATTCATGCAAAACAAAACATTTCAAGTATTGAGTTAACTGTCAAACTTTTTGCATATTAATTATTCTCATTAATAATGCCTTCATTATATAACACCTTTACTTTTTAGGTGATAAAATACGAGTCTTTCATTTTTCTTTAGTTACACGTTATTTTTATTTCTATTTCTTACCTAATTAATTTTAGCTTAATTTAAACTTATACGAGTATATAATTAAAATACTAGGACCAATGGGAAAAACCTAATGGAAGACAAACTAATGTATACATTTAAATTTTAAATACTTCATATTTTATTACTCCGAACCAAGTGTAGATTTATAAGTTACTCTAAATTAATATCCATGTCTTTACTATTCAGTTCTACAGGAAATATTTTATATACGTCTCAATTTTTTGCAGTACTATGATACTTTACTGTTTTTTAATGTCTCTTTGTTAAGTTATTAGAGAAATTTGTGTTGGGATAAATATTTTATGAACTACAAACTATATCTACGTATAAAACGTGAGTTGGCTTATTTCATAATATTTAATTTTTTTTTTTTTAAAAATGTTGGTATTTTTTCATATTTTTAATAATTCAATAACTTATGATAATACAATTAATTAAATAGTTAAAAATACGGATGAACTGGAATTTTTTAAATGTACATTATCAAATTTATTTCAATTTTAATTAATTTTAATTCATCGTTTTATGTATTCATGATTAAAAGAATAAAAAATATCTCTTATGTAGTATAATCTTTGAGTTTACAGAGAATAAAACTAAATTTTACGATGTATTTACTCATTAAATAATAATATTAAAATATTGACCTTGGTAATAAATAATTAATTAATTAATTACCTACTAACAATAATTGAATCAAAGTAAATATTTCCATTTTACTTTTTAAGTTCGTATCAAAGAGTATTTTAAAAATGTTATTAGGGAGGAAATGATTTTAATTCATTTAAAATATCTCATTTCAAAACGTTATTGGGGTCCGAATCAAGTCGTGGAATCTTACCTATTCAGTGATAATAAGTTACACTCGCTTAGATTCGTATTAATAACTGGATGTCAATAGGAGTAGCCACAGCACCGGAAAGATAAATTGATTGTGGGTTCACATTTTTTGTGTCTATAATGGCACTATACTCGTACGTGTTTTTAATTTATAGAAATATAAGTACGATTTCCTTGCATTTATGATCTTATAATATAATTTTAATATGTAAACTGCACTGCACTTTTTAATTTCATTATTTACAAAATTTAATTTCCTAACATGCATAAATAATGTAAGTGTTCACAATAAATATATTATTGACTATATCATTTTGAAATACATTTAAACTATTATGTGCCAATGTGAGTGTGTTTCATTATTCAATTGAATAAAAAGTTTTGTGTATTAATAAGAATGAACGTAAAAAAAAAATAAACACGTTCGAAATTCTAATTAGTTTGTATTATAATTGTATATAAACTCCGTACGTATATAATTATAATATTCTAAAATCTAGGCTATAGAGTAGTGGGCTTCATAAATGAGTAAATAGTACGGCATTCCAATACTTATCAATTATCTAGTTATATCATTGAAATATAATACGGGTAAACATATAATTATAATCCTCAAAATGATGTAAAGTGTATTAATTGTGGCCTTGAGATAATAGTTAGGGGTAAGAAATATGTTGATCAAACTGAGTATAACAAAATAAACATGTTTATTTTATAAAATGTCATTATAGAATAATTGGATAAAATATATTTGTTAGTTAAATTTATTATATTTAAAATTACCTTAAAATGTGTCCAATTCCTGTAAACAGAACTAACTAACAGAACACTGTTAACTATTTGTGTAATTGTTGGCGCTCAAAAATTAAAAAAATAGTCATAAACAATTCAAAATAAGTTGCAAAATTTAAATACTATTTTTCTAAAGTCGTTTATTTTTTAATTGTGCTCTAGATGAATGGTTTACTACGTTATACTAAATTAAAGCACAATAATATAAACTACTATTATTATTAGATACATATGTATATATTATTATTATTATTATTACCATATTGCTTATACAATTAATTGTCTATCAAATTAGATTTAAGTGTAAGAATTTTAATTTTATTTTTGATCATAATATAGTAAAGTAAGTTCAAAGTAAACAAAGTCATTTTTAATAATGGTTTCTAATTTCTATTTTAGTATAATGCAATTTATACATAATTATAAGATAAAATAAATAATATAGTTATTCTGTATAGGTACTTTTCCTTTTTTGATTTTATTTTACCTATTAATGAGGTTAAATAACATAATTAAGTATATTTTTTACGTAAGTTTATAAACAAATTGAATGAACAAATTTATATGCACGAGATAACATGGTTTAAGAATCTTATTGACTATAACAAATTATATTTATTTTAATACTTTGGCTGATTGAATTATTAATGTAAATAATTTCTGTCCGTTTTGAATATCCTAATAAATAGATATTTAAAATAATTCAATTCATTAATTTCGGGAAATAAATTATTATTTGATGATTAATATTTTCTTTTACAACTTATATCGTGCATGTTCCATATGAATTTAATGTAAATTTTAAAGATTACTCTATATATAAATGTTTGAAGTTCATTTAAGTGTAATGAAATAAAAGCTATAATAAATGAAGTATAAATAAACATATTTTATCTTTTATTTTTATTTTGATATTTGTTAAAAATAACTAAATATTGATTCTAAGATAAGATTGCTATCCGAATAAAATATATAAATATATAATATAAATACATTTTCCATATGAAGCAGTCAGATTTGCCCACTATTATTATTACCGCAATCGTTTGTAAGAATGATTATTTAATTTAATGTTGACTAATAAATGATAGGTTTATATTGAAATTAATTAATTTTGAATCACTATTTATTGTAATATAAAACATAAGGTTGAAAATATTAGTGTTTCGCCAATGTTTTATACAATTATCATGTATAACAATAAGTACTTAATAACTGTAACAATAAAGATAAGTTAAAAAAGTATGATATTCTTTAAAGAAATTAAACGTAGGTATACTTTATACCGCAGCGTATGTTCTCTCATTGTTTAGAAAGTGCTTCCACGAGGGAGACATCTTAAAAAAAAACATGTACTTTATATACATTGACGTACCCTCAAAATTTACGTCAAAGTATGTGTACAGCTGTGCTCTTTACAAAAAAAGACGATTTTTTAATCCAGATTTCTCTTGGGAAAGGAGTATATCTTTGTGTACCAGCGGTATGTCTACGTACTGCTACTGTTATGAGGACTTAAAAAATGAATTAACAATTGACTTGGCAAAAAAGAAAAATGAATTATTATACTAAAGTTGTTTCTTTCCCATTTAAAATTGTGTACAATTTAATAACAGGTCACGTCTAATATTAAAATCAAACAAATTTGTTGTTAAAAGCACTAAGTTTTAAATTACATTTATTATTTTAAATGCTTACTCTCATTTGTTTTCAATTAAAAGAAAAAAATCTAATATGAGGCAATCCTTAATGCCAGTTCGGACACCTGAATTGAATTAAATTGTATTAATTTTAAAATAAGAAATATTACCATCAACATGGATATATATTCTATTATATACCAGATAGCTCTGTTTAACTTTATTTTGTTGTAAAAATATGTTAGTACTAGGGAATGGATTTATATGTAATGAAAATACAGAAATATGTACATATATATGTAAGTATAATTTATAAAATATATGCTAAAAATATCCAAATGTGAAAGAAAAAAATTGAATTAAAAAAAAAAAAATTATAATTATTAAATTATCAAAACGATTTGTTGCATTGAATTATTACAATATCTTTTAAATTATCAAATATTAAATGAGGCCTATTAAATCTGAAAATATTTTTTAAACGGCTAAATGATTGTTCCACATCTACCTACATCGGTTGATTGAAGCATATTTGATTCGCATAATATCAGAAGACGATAATTCCAAATTTTTAGAAGGGTGTCTGCCACTCATTATGTCATTGATTGATTTAAAATCAATATAGCCTAGAATTTTTTTCTGTAGCAGCATAAATTTTCTTTTTTACAATATTTCCTATTGGTCCGCTTACGAGTTTAAATTTTTCAATCGTTGATTCGACAATTTGCATACTATCGTTTAAGGACATATTTTTGTTTCTAATTTTGTAAATGTATGTGCAATAAAACTAAAACTCACTGAGATGAAAATTAAATTAGTTTTTAATGTTTTATTTTTCATAATATTTTGAGTTTTTTAATAGCGATACTGGATCTAAATTTGAAATAATTTCTTGTATTTTCGTAAGAAGAAGATGTATGAATGATGAAATGATAAAATATGTTTAAAAGTATTTACAAATTATTGTAAATATGTAAAAATATGTAATTATACCAAAATATGTAAAAATATGTAAAATTAAAGTAGCATTATATTAATAGGAATGATTTAAATCATGAACATTTACTATCGAATCTTAAATATTTCGTTTTAATAAAAATATGCATTTACATATAAATCCGTTCCCTAGTTATGACCAAGAACCGTTATAACTGAATGGTTTAATAAAATAATTATATTTTACGATAGATGATCGTTATAAAATTGAACGTTTATAATTATTTTCAAGTTATTAAAGCATATAAATTTTTGACCTCGTGGCTTATTGCATTATTTATTTTTAATATACAGCTAATTTTAGTTTCCATGCATTATGTTATTATTATGTTATTATTTTATGTTCTATTCGATATTTTGAGGCATCTACTGATAAAGTGTTACTGGCCAATAGTTAACATAAATTATGTTAATACCTTTGTACATCATAATAAACATTAACTCAATAATTTCCTGGTTTTATTATTTGCTTAGTGATAATTGTCGTTATTATCATGCTAATTCGTATTGATTCTACTTTATATTACATAATTTATTTAGAGTTAATGATTTTTATTATCAGTATTTTGCATCTACAAATATTATATCTATATTTTATGCTTTAAAAAAACCGATAAAAATAGTATGATTTTTAGAAATAATTACTTTATGTCCGTGTATTATAACAACATGTAGAGTAAAATATTAAGTACCTATTTGTATACATTAATAATTTACAATAATGAAAACAAAAATATCAACTAGAATTTTCAACGTAATATTATATTATGATAGGTGTATGAAGTATCATAAATTATAATTATCATATCTTTAAAAATATTATGAATGTAAGTTATAATTCAATAATTATTAGTCTATTTATTTTAATAAAAAAAAGAGAATATTTGAATATTTTAGTTATTTTTATTTATGAATCGTTATTTAACCATGTAATGATAAATAAAAAATAAAAACTTAATTTGTTTCAAAATAAAAATAATTTCAAATTAAAAACATGATGGATGAAACATAAATTCGTTTACTGTTTAAATTTTGGACTTTTCTGTATTAAGCAGTAACTATGATGAAAAAATTTGAATTACCAATGCCATAAAACCCCATAGTCACATATAATAATATTTTATGTTCCCCCGCGTACGTTATTTATTATTTATTTCCATTGTATGATACTTTATTATTATTTTATACTTATAGGCTTAGTGCATTACTGTTTACGTTGTGTCTTTGTAATATTGTTACATTGTAACAGCTATTGAATAATTAAAATTATAACTTTGACACACTTTAACTCTCCTTATTTGACATTAACAATACATAATGATGAATTTATACATTAACTATTTGTTGATATCACTATTTTTTATTTGCCTATAATTTTATTAAAATTGGGAGGGGGGGAATTTTGTATTCAGCAAAATTTTTTTTTCGTACATAATCATATGTAATCATATATCTTTAAAGCAAAAGTATGAAAAAATTTGTTTGTACTATATTTATTCTGATTTATTATTAAAATATGATATTTTTTATTAAATACACTTTAAATAAAGACAATTTTAATTAAAAAAAGTAATTATAGTTTTTTTTCTGTTAATATTTTGTTTCGTAGCCATACTTACAATCAATCAATCGCAAACAAATAATATTAATATACTATATTTTGTATAATATCGTCAGAGAAATGTCTACAGTTTTTCTATAAAAAAAAATTTAAAAAAATACATTACTGAAAAAATCAGTGTAATAGAAATTTAATAAAATTTGTAAATTTTATCATTACAATATTTTTATGTAACCAGTATTTACTGGAGTATTTTGATTATTTTAAAATGTAATTATGCAAATTAAAGTTTGGTTTTTTCGTATTTTACAAGTGGAATTAAAATTTTAAGAATAAATAACTCGTTATTAAAACTTTTATCATAAACACATAAATAATTACATGATTTAATTTAAAATTAGTAGTATGTGCAATTTGTTTATAACTTGAAATACTAAACAAAAGTTACATTTTTGTTGTTTTAAAAAAAATAAAAAAAAAAACCCATTATATTTGCTTTACTTAATTCTACTTTAAAGGATTAAAAACAATATTCAACTTATGCTATTCATAAATAAGTTTTTTTTAATATTTTATGGTACAATAAAAATATAAAATCATTTTTTAAAACAATAATTAAAGATATTTATGTAGCATCTTCTATGTAGTTTTTATGATTTTAATTAAGGACGCAATTTATAATAGTAATTTAAGTTAATTTTTTAGTTACTATAATTTAGTAAATCTATAATTTTAATACATTTTCCTGAAAACAATCAAAATTAAATTACCGTAAAATTAATATCAATTTGCGTTCTTTTGGATTTTTTTGGTACTTGTTAAAATATTTTATTTAATAAATTGATTAGTATACATAAATATACATAAAGATATTATGTATATTTTCAACTAATAATTAATTTAAAAAATATGTTTGTGTATTTGACAATTTACTATACTATAATATACCAACTTTAGATTTAACCATTTTAAGTGCCATTATGAATTACGATGTCTGTATATTAATTTAAAAGTTTACAATGGTTAAACATTATTGTTATCATATCATTAATTGTTATTTATCTCACTCTATTTAGATATGGACGGATGGACTTTTGAAGCTCGCTTTAAACTTGGTGCAGCTGAACTGGTCACCGATAGCGTTCTTGCACAAAACTCACACTAAATTGAATTTGCTAGTCGACAAAAATGGCAAAATTCCAGTGAAAAAGTGATTACTATATTTTTATTATTCAAAGATACATAAATATGTAAATAAAGTATACTTATAAAATAGCCCATCACTAATCGAGTATTCGGTTCTTAAATACGTGTAGTATAACATTTGAATTACTTATTAGATATTTGATATCTGGATTTATATGATTTAGCAATGGAAAAAGTAAAAATGTACAAGGTGAATAACTCAACGAAAATATTATAATACCTATATTAATTGTATTGCAAAATATATTATTTTTAATAATCATTTTTTATAAGTTTTTTTTTTTTTATATATTTCAAGAAATCATTCCATTTACTTTTATTTGAAAATAGTTTTTCCATTTTCTTATTACTTTAACATTTATTTATGCAGTCGTTCAATTTAATTTTATCGTTAAAAACGTATTCATTTTTCAGTAAAGTTCCAAAAATATTACAAAATAATTGTACACCCTTTATGTAGAAATTACTACAAAGTAAACAGTTTATCTCATTAAACGTAATATTGGACCGTATAACTTCGAGCACAAGTTCCCATTTTCCCAAAACAAATAATATAAACGCCCTTGTGCACCTTTATATAGTTTACTACCAAACAATTGTCCAATAAATTATTAATGACTTTTGACTAAACACAAATGAAAACGCGCCTTAACGATTAATTACAGACGACGAATTCAATAATTATTATCATGTTTGTAATTTTTTGTAATGATTAACTTATCAAATTAGCGTTTGATCAATACTATAATCTAGTTACTTTTTAATTAATTTAAAATATAATATTGTTAAAGCCTTGCTCCGATGAGTGAGAGAATTCTACACAGAGTTTGAGTTTCAATTTCTTCTTTTTTAAATGTTTATTTTATGGAAAAACTTCTTTTTTTTTTGTTACTCTAAAAAGACTTACATTTTTCATTTCAATTTGGTTTTTTGATCGCTGATCATAAAATAAGTGATTATAAGTGTTCAAATTTCTCAGTATTAAAAAAAAAAAAAAACAACTACAACTAAAAGATTTGCGACGAATACGACCGTTTTTAACAACATTAAGATTGTTTCGAAACAAACCTAAATGTTTGCATTATCGTTTTCCAAATGTGATAATTTATCATTGTTTTTAATACAAAATAAAGTTTTTTGCAGAATTGATCGGAATCCAATATCTAGTGTGTATCACTGTATCTTGTCCGTATATACTTTTGAGTTTTTTGTTTGCAAAAGCAATTCGTGATAACTCGAAGACAACGAAAAATATTTCAAGTAAAATAAATTAACAAATTATAAATATATTTCAATGGATACATAACGATAACTTAAGTTTTCGAGTTGATAAAGTTTTGAGTTAAATACAATTTTAAGTATTTACAACTTACTATTATAATAATGATAATATAAGAAAAAATTTCCCCTCTGTCGTCTCCGATATTATTGTACACTTTTATTTCGCATATCTATCCGTTTCGTTAAATTATTTATTCTTTGTACATTTTTCATTTCTTTGTCGAATGAACATAATTATCCATGCTTTAATTGACTGGATAATTGAATACGTATTACAATCTTAACATAAATAAATGCTTATTATTATATTTAAGTACCGTAATAAAGTTTGAATTGTTTTAGTCGATTAGTTGATATTAAAATATAAAAATATAAGTTTTTATAATGTATTCATAGAAAGTTCAAATAACAACTACGGTTAACTTTATATCTATATTCATATTTATGTGCATATTTCTTATAAATGAATTTTTACTTATTTATGAATGTTAATTTTAGTATTCTCAAAACGTTCACGCAAAACAAAGAAGACAGGAAGAAAGTGGAAAAAGCCATGGAATCATCTGGATTACCTTCAAACAAAGTGCGAAAATATAATAAAAAATCAAATTATTATGATAATTATTAGAACTAATGTTAATTGATATGTCCAGAATGATTTCGTTAGTCCGACAAAGTTTACGTTTGAAGATTTTTTCACATTCTACAAAAATGTCACTGTTCGGCCTGAAGTCGCACAATTATTTGATGAGGTGTAAGTAAATCACCATATTATATAAATAGCATTAAAATAAAAATCCTATTATATAGTAGACAATTGCATAATCATAGTTTAAAGACGTTTAATAATGAAAGGACATAAATGCATGTTGTTTTTAATATTATATTATTTTTAAACTCTACAGTATTTGACAGTTGTAGATAATATGATAAACTTATATTTTATGGTGCAAACTTTATTTGATACGTGCCTATTTATGAAACAGGTGGGTTGTTTAAAATTACTTTTTATCATATGATCTATAAAAAAAAAAAAATCAAGTACACCTACGTTTCAACTGGAATATAAAATTGAATGTTGTTGGATATAATGTTTATCTTTTAGTGCCTCTAAGCTATTTTTTTTTTTAGATAGTTTATACATATTTCCCTGTTTTGCAGTATTATTTACTTGTATTATATAAACAGAAAAATTATAGCAAGTAAATAAATGACTTAAGTTTAATAATTATTGGATTACAATTTATTTATTAAAACATATAATTGTATTTATAAAAAATCTAATGAATTACTAATAAAATATATTTTGTTGATAATATTATTTCATTCATTTGCATTAGCTAAAACTAATAGGTATAAAATTCCATGGAAAAATTTTAAATTTTCAAAATAAACAAAACACAATTTCTTATATATACGTAACTTTTAAACGTTAATTTATGAAACATTCAGTCCGTAATTTAACTTTAAATTAGATAACATGAATGATGAGGTAGTGATTTATATTGTTACATAATATAAACAAGCCACTCAATTGTAGCACTTTATCTTAAAATAATCCTTTTTTTGTTTTGGCTGTGAATTGGATGAGAGTAGTTAGAAGAATAGTTTATTGAGATTAATAAGTCTCTGAAATTCTCTTTAATTTTTCTTGGAGGTTGCCATATATGGAGACGGAATCTAGTTCAGAAATTATGAAAAAATTTCAATATATTAGTTAAAACTAACGATTTTCCATTACACAAGATTATATTACATTAGTTCTAAATTTCATCACGTATTGCAACTATAGTATTTAACATTTTGAAGTTCCACGGTTCTTGGTAAAATTGTTAATGTTTTAATATATTTATAGAAAAATGGAAATGAAAAAACTTCAAATAATTTTTTTTCGTAATTGTTCATATGTATTATTTTCGTATGCTGCAGTTTTTATTATAGATAATTATATAATATAATAGTATAGAATAATTAATAATAATAAATAATAATAATTAATAATTATATATGAATATTAATAACAAAATATAGCGCGTTATTGTGACAAACATTTGTATCAAATATTGTTAAATATATTTTGAAGATTGTTGATTAAATTCAACCTTATTTAAAAAAAACAGGTATATTTATTTTTTAATACTTTATTGCAGTTCTGTAACAATATTATATAACGATGATTAAAACGCAACTATTTTATTTATCTAGATAAATATCATAACAAAAATTAATATTGTAAAGGAGTTAAAACTATTTTTATGTAAATTAAAATAATTACAATACATAATGTTATAACCAACAATATCGATAATAAAAAATATCGAATATCGGTGTATATATTTCTAATGCCAACAACCTAAAGTTATTAAATTTATTATTGTATTAAGCAAACATGTAATTATAGTATAATATGTTTTTAATACTATAAAGATACAATAATTTAAATATGCCTTCGATATTATTCAAATTAACTACTACGCAAACCTATTGTTTTATTGTGCAATTAAGTCAATGAGTGAACACAATCATTGGAGTTTTGAATGAATAGAAAAAATTATACATAGGTACTCGTCTTATAGTCTTCCTTATTTGTTATCTAATGGTTACTGGTATACAAATCTGTCGAAAAATTAATCATGGTGTTTAAAAACACAATTTTCTTTTGAATTTTTAAAGATCTATTTAAATGCTACAATATTTAATTAATTCCAAATTCGCGTGGCTTCAATAATTCTAGCATTATCTCCGCAATAAATTTTTCTAATTTGAATATTTCATAAAGTGATTAGTGGTCACGTACAATTTAAAAAAAAAGGCCGTATAGTATTACTCGTGTTTATAAAATTATATATAAATTAAATATTTATTGATTAAATATCAATTTTCCTACCGTTGGAAAATGCGTTTCATTTTAAATTACTTTTATGTGTTCTCAATGACATTTTTATTATTTTAACAAACACGTAACTTTTTATTCGCTCATCTATTTTTTTAAACTTTTATTTAAATATAAATTGATAAATAAAATAATACAAATATAATATGATATACTCTTTTAATTAACGGTAGAATTTGTGTAGTTTATAAATTTAAAATTTCCTTAATGTAATAAAGTGAAAATGTATGAAAACTTTAATAATATATTTTTAAATTTTATTCATTTGATTTCAAATTCAAATTGATTACAAAATGTCTGTCTGCTAATTTTAGTATTTTCTATAAGATATTTAAACTTATCTTAACGAGCCGATGCAGTTAATTTAACAATACATTCGTATAATATATAAATAAATAAATTCTTAGCCTGGAGTATTATTACATTTATAAAGTAAAGATGAATTTTTATTTCGAAACATATCTAAAAAAAATACTTTACAAATATTCTAATAATACGGTTGAAATGTTAGTAATTGAAATATGGTTATATTTTATTCTATAATAATTAAAAGTAATTTAAACACGATTTTGTCATTTTCTTCTTTTTTTTTTTTTGTAAACCACTTTTAGATGTAATGATCGAGGCGCTTCGGGTAAGAAAAAACTGATGACAGTCGGTCAATTCGTCGATTTCTTGAACCGCACTCAGAGGGATCCTCGTTTGAACGAAATACTACATCCGTATGCCAATTCAGACAGAGCGAAAGATTTGATACGGGAATTTGAGCCTAACAAACAAAACGCGCAACGTGGTTTGTTGAGTTTCGACGGTTTTCTAAAGTACCTGATGAGCGCGGACAATCCAATAGTGTGTTCTTCCACGTTAGAATTGAACAACGACATGGATCAGCCACTATCGCATTACTTCATCAATTCGTCGCACAACACTTACCTGACTGGTAAAAATCATACACATGCAATAAAATCGCATTTATTGCAGTTGCCTGAAAAATGTTTATGTTCAACCAGGTCACCAGTTGACCGGTAAGTCGTCCGTGGAGATATACAGACAATGTCTGCTATCCGGGTGTCGTTGTGTCGAATTGGATCTGTGGAACGGGAAGACGAACGAACCGGTGATCCTGCACGGATACACTTTCGTGCCTGAAGTATCTGCTCGTGAAGTAATCGAAGCGATTGCCGAGTCAGCATTCAAATCGTCCGACTATCCGGTCATATTGTCGTTTGAGAACCATTGCAACACGAAACAACAAGCAAAAATCGCCCAATACTGTCACGATTATTTCGGCGACAAGTTGCTGTACGAGCCGTTGAACACCCATAAAGTAATTATCATACAACATAATAAAAATATAACATACGAGCGCGATGATATGATTTTCATTTCATTGAATTGTATCCGAGATATTTATGATGTACCTACGTTATTTTTAAACAGCTCGAACCCGGTGTGCCGTTACCACCCCCTTCTATGCTGAAAAATAAAATAATCATTAAGAATAAGAAAAAACATCACCACCACCACAAGAAGCCCACGGCCAGCGTAGTATTGGAGCCTGCTACAGCTGCCACTTTAGTATTGGGCAACGGAGACTTACCAAGAGAACCGATCCGACAACCGAGTAAAGACAGTAATCAAGACGACGACGAAGGTATTCAAAATATTTCCAATACAATAATATAATACATTATTCTTAGAAAATAACTGTTTGTCTTAGCCGATTTGAGAAACAAATATATTACATTTTTTTCCCCAACATAATTGAATGTAATAAATTATAGGTGTTAAGAATAGTTGTCAAAGTTAAAATGAATAAAAGTGTATAGTTACAGAATCCAGCTTTTATTTAATGGCATTGACACATATGTACTTAAAAATTAATAATTTTTTTGTTGTGACTAGGTATACCGATAATTGTTTTACATTTCATTTATTTATACTCGAAAATAACTGAAAGATTATATATTTACGAGAATTTGAATGAATCATTATATTTTATAATATTTATAAATATAATGTTTCAGATGATGACGATAGTAGTAGTGATACCGACGGCGAAGAAGAGGATGTAGACCGAACAGCTGATTTGAAACACGTCTTGCAAGGTAAACCTTTAGTCGATAAGGTATCCAACACCAAAGAAACTGAAGCCGGTACAGAAATATCGGTGCTGGTCAACTATTGCCAATCTGTACAGTTCACTTCTTTCGAAAATGCAGAAAGTGAGTATTTTATACTTAAAATACTTGTAGGTTTTCGAGTGGTCTATACAAATAGTATCAGCGATTCAAATATTAATTTAGAAAAATACGTTTTAATTATTTGTCCTGTAATTTGGTGTATTGTTAGTATTAATGGTTTTTGATATTGTGTTTTTATGATTTTTTTTTTTTTTTTATTAAGAAAAAAACCGTCACTACGAAATGTCGTCATTTGACGAAAAACAAGCAATGACATTATTGAAAGAACGACCAATGGAGTTTGTGAAGTATAACAAAAACCAGTTGAGCCGAGTGTATCCAGCCGGCACTCGTTTCGACTCGTCCAACTTTATGCCACAAGTGTTTTGGAACGCAGGATGTCAGCTGGTCGCGTTGAACTATCAGACCATGGACGTGGCCATGCAACTGAACTTAGGGATATTCGAGTACAATATGCGCAGTGGTTACCTGTTGAAACCGGAGTTCATGAGACGTGCTGACCGTACGTTCGACCCATTTGCCGAATCCACCGTGGACGGTATCATTGCCGGCACATTGACTGTCGAAGTCTTATCCGGTCAAATGCTTACCGACAAACGAGTCGGTACGTATGTGGATATCGAAATGTATGGTCTTCCAGCTGACACGGTCAGGAAAAAATTTCGTACTCGCATCGTGCCGTACAATGGTATCAATCCTGTCTACGGGGATGAACCGTTTGTGTTTAAAAAGGTATGTTGTAATTTCTTAACTGCGCACCATGTAGCCGATAGCCGATAGTAACACAAGTCATAATTTAAATTATCCTGTTCCAGGTGGTCCTTCCTCAGCTAGCATCATTGCGTCTGGCCGCCTTCGAGGACTCCGGTAAGTTTATCGGTCATCGGATCATTCCCGTGGTAGGGCTTTGTCCTGGCTACAGGCACGTGGTTTTACGAAACGAAATGGGCCAGCCTCTGCCTTGTGGCACTTTGTTTCTAAAGATCACCGTCAAAGACTATGTACCCGACGGTCTGTCGAATTTCGCCGAAGCTTTGGCTAATCCCATTAAATTCCAGTCGGACCTCGACAAACGCACCAAACAGCTAGCCGTCTTTGCAGACGAGATGGACCAATCCGTAAACCCGGACGATGTAAGTTTAACATACTATCATCATTCCTCTACCTTTTATCAGTATATTATATTGTATATTTATTTTGTATTGATTTTATTTAAAATAGCATTCAATTGTACCTTAATTATTGTAATATTTTACTCGTAATTTTCGAGCTATAATGCATAAAGCTTTTGAAAATGAAAGAGAAAAAAATTATCACTGCTCTAGTCTCGTTTTATCGTCCTACGATCCGCATACTCAATGTTTATATATTTAACCCTCCACGTGCTTTTTTAAAGACGACTCTCGCACCGGCGGAACCCGATGTGAAACCAGTAACCCGGCATCAGACAAGCTGCCCAGACTTGCCCACCACTCATCACATGACCGTTACTTTACCTCCCCATCGGGTATCTGTCACCGTGAACCCTGTATCGACGGTCGAGCATTTAGTCAACGACGATTTCAATATAGGTCCTAGAGGCCCACAAAAGAAACCAATTGTATCGACTCCTTCTCGTGAGTAGTTGTATTTACTTAACATTATTATTAAAATGTTGTACTGATGCATAAATTATTACTCTTTAGTTATTTATTATTTTGTTTTTATATTTTGCGTATAGTAAGCGAAGGTATAGTAGCCGAACCTTTGACAAAGCTTATGGAAAACAAAATTGTAAAGGAGAAGAAATTGGAACTTGAGAAGAAAATCGAAAGGATCAGGAGGAAACAAGAAAAAGAAAGGCATCAGGTTCAACACTTGAGATCGTCGCACGATTCCGAACGAATGCGAAAGTCGAAATTTCCGATAAATTCCCGATTCGTCAAGCGTTTATCAATTAAAAACATGTAATATAATGCTCCATGATTCAGAGTATAATTTTCAATAGCGTCTGCTATGGAGATGCCATAATATTTTACTGTGCATCGTAATGAATACTAAACTAGTTTTTATTTCATAGCCAGGAAAGTATACTGCAGACTCATCAAGATGCGTCTGAATCATCTGAATGCGACACAGACAATTCCACCAGCTCCATTCCGAGGATGTCCCGGAGTCAATCAGAACGACTATTGGCTATTGACAAAAAATATGTGATAGAGGAACGAGAAACGTCCAAGAAATATCACGATATTGTTTTTTCGTCGCTGGAAAAAGTGATGCGATCTTCGCAAACCAATCAGATGAAAATGCTGCAGGTACTGTTAGACAAAGAAACCGCTGAGGTAATGAAAAAGCTACAGGACCGTAGAAGACATGACATGAAATCGTTAGCAAAGATCCACAAAGACAAAGATGAGATCGGAAGGTAAACGTCTTATTGATTTTATCATCTGATAGTATTCAAAGAGAGGAAGGGTTTAGGTTTTTAGATTTCTGGTCTGCTACGAAATTTCTTAGAAATTGCAGTTAAAAAAACAACTGTGTTCAATTTCAATACGTTTTCATCGTTTCCATACATTTTTCAATTATATATAAATAACTTCTCCGCTTATAGTTTTATTGTATACTTCCATGAATTCTTGTGTGTTGTATATAAACTCGGTAATTTATAGTTGGTCGTGTTAAACGTCCGTCACTGGAGAACCGTTGTCATGTGTGATCAATTACATCCGTTTTTTACCCTCTCGATCGTCCCAGCCCCAACTTGACAACCCTGTATGACACGTGATTAATGGTTTTCAACAGAATCAAACGAGAAGTGTCCAGTTCAATGGTTGAAAAGGGTGTTAACGAACGTGTGCGCTTGTATCAGATCTACGAGAAGAAGACTGAGGAGCTAGAAAAACAGCATGAAGAAATTAGACAACATTTTTATGATCTCGAGAGTAAAGTAAGTGTTATAATGAGAACTTCTAGTCGTTACTGAACGTTTTCTATTGGTAACCTACATGAACTAAAGATATTTACATAGGATTGCGTCTTACGAAGAGTTTATGGATGGGTTGTTTCATCATTATTTGTCAATTGATTGTGTACAATATTTACTGATTTTTTTAAATTCTATTTTTATAGAAGAAAGCTGAGTTAATCAAAGAATACGAGGCCAAACTACAAAATATAGAATTCGGACTTGGTTCGAGTACAAAGACCGAATTGAAACAATGACATGAGTAAAGTTAAAAAAAAAACTATGTAGTAAAACTAGATACCTAGTAATTTTTAAAGATAAATAATTAAAATATATTCTAATCAAAGGCAATAAATTTTAAACAATGTGATGCATTTGAAAAGTAAGTTTAGAGACACTTGTGCTGATTTCAATGTCGATCCCTAAAGACTGATCGATTTAACTCGTTATTATTTTTATTTCAATTAATTTTGCCATTTATTTTAATTATAATTATTTGTTTTCTCATTATGTACAAATTTTATGAACTACATTTACAGCGACAGGTGGTAGTGTATTTTTGTTATATTGTAACATATTGATTTATTATAGTTATATTATTATTATTATTATTATTATTTGTTATTTAAGGTGATCAGCCTTTTTTTATTGTGATAACCATATTTATTTTATTATTAAATATTTTGTGATAATTTTTCTATGCATAACTCCTCTCATCATACACTGTACCTTTACCTATATACTCATTGACAATCATTATTCTTCAGCTAAATTTTTGTTTTCATTCAATATAATTTAATATCATTCACTGTAATATCTTTAACTTATATATAATCATAAATGTTACTTTATACATTATTTACAGTAATTTACAATAATTACAAGAATCATTCTTCTTTTCACTGCATATTAATAGTTATGTATTATCATAACTATATACTCATGTCAAATTTCTCATCATTATAATATTCATACTCACTCAGCTACTATTGTATCTCTAAATAAAATATATGCATAAAACTATATTTATTGAACTACTGTTATTATAATAGGTGCCAATGGATTACAGCATACATAATTTTGCATCAGTACCGTCTGATATTTATTGTATTGTATAACATTTCATTTTTTTAATTGAAAATATTTTTAATTGTGTATTTAATTTATCATTTGTCCCCATCATTATTTATTATATTTTGTTATTAAATATAAATATGTGCATTAGAAAAGGTAATTGGGCATTCAATGTCTTTGCACATTAAAAATTTTATCCAGATTAATAAAGACAATTCATATTCGCCATTTATGATTTATACAAGTTATTTTGTTCCTAAACCCAGAGTCATGCACATCACACCTAGTATGTGCACACTTACCTCCTAATAGCGTAACTGGGGGCCCGCCGACCTCGCCTTGCGGGGGGCCCACGGTAAATTGGAGCCTTTGGTTAAAATAAATTTAATCCCCGTGAAAAAAAATTAATAATTGTTTTTTTTAATTAAATTAGTGTTAATCTATGTTTATAATAATCTATTATTATTATTAAATATGTTCGTAATCGTGTAGTAATCTATAGTACATATAATCTTATCATGTGGAAATACCTATCGATTTTCTATATCCCGTACACATACATCAATAGCCCTCATATAATTCTGAATCATATCCAACCATCTTTTTTTTGATATTGCTCTTCTTCTTTTCTCAAATCATCTCAGTCTTTTCTTCTCATCTTGTTCATTATCGACACTACATTAGTACTACCTCTCACATGTTTGTTCCTTATTCTATCTTCTCTTTTCAATACACTCATCCATCTCAACAGTCTAACTTCTGCAACATTTACAGAAAATAGAACAGAGTATAACTTCCCCAACACTTATACTCTGTTCTATTTTCCTGTCAACCGCCCATCAGTAAACTATACAGCATAGTAGGTCTCACTACACTCCTGTAAAGTTTACCTTTTAACATCATTGGAATTCGCTTATCACATTAAACGCTTACGCTTCTTTCCATTTCATCCAACCACTCTTAATCCGATGTTTTACATCCATGCCAAAGCTCCCGTCTTTTTATACAAATGATTCTAAGCATTTAAAGTTATCGACTTCACCTATCACATCACCGCTTATTGTCGTTGGTCTTCTCATATGCTCAACTTCTTGGTATCTTCTTCCAAATTTATATTTTATATACTCGTTTTATTTCTAAATTACTAACTCTCAATCCCTTTCCCTCGAGGGGTTAACCTAACCTTCACTCATCCAACCAATTATTAACTTCTTCAAGTTGTACTCCTACCAAAACTATATTATCAGCAAACATCATACACCATGGGATACCAATCACGCCATGTATTATTTCGTAACTTCATCCATTACTACAGTGAATAAATAAGGGCTTTGAACCGACCCCTAAGTGACACCAACTCCTATATTATAATCTTGTTATTCTACTCAAACTTTTTACCCTAGTTTTGAGCCTTCATATATATATTTTTACTAATATCATCTAACAAACTCTTGACTCGTATACGAATTTTCTCTTTTACATCTGCTACCTCATGTTCTAAATATTTGTATCTTAGGACGAGAAAAGATGCAATTTTTCTAGCAGACACGACACTGGAAGGATTTCATCCTAACTTAAAACAGTCTTTTAATTCCTGTATTACAGTAAGTTTAAAATTTTCAACAATTTCATCGTCATTTATCTAAGGTTGTAAATGCTTTTCCATAACAATGTTAAGAAGAGGCCGGACCATTGAAATTGAACAATAATTTTCACCACAAATTCCGTTGTAATTACTTGTAAAGGTTTAAATCATTTAACTATAGTTTCTATAGATATCCATTGGTTCTCCGTTACTTCGAACTTTTGTGCCATTGCTGTAGTAATAACTACAGGTATGACGGTCCTCCAATTGATGAGTTGTCAGAGTGTAAGATTTTGGACACCACTGATCATCAATAAAATCTGCAGTAACTGATATACAATTGTAGAGATATTGACGACCAACAGTCAGATGTACAACTTACACTCTTAATATTTCTTAATTGTTCTTCAACTGATGAGTTAAATGCTTTGATTCTTCGTTTTATAGCTCCTTTCTTGCATACTTATTAAATAATTTGGTTCGACGATAACCATAAATTATTGAAAATCGGAACTTGAACAAGGTGATAATGGCAATAATTTTTGCTAACGCCTGGGTGATTTGTTCTGTTCTTTCAGAACTACAAATGTTATTAGGTTCGATGCTATTATTCATAAAAGTTCTACGTCGTTTCATTAGTGGTGGTTCACAAAATTCTGAAGATGATGACGAACCTTGTGTCATACCAACAATCATATTAGACTCTTCAACTTCAAGATCTTAATTATCAATGAGAAAAATTAAATAATTTTAATAATAATTAAAATTAGTAAAAAAAACTTTTAACTATCCCTAAATATAAACCGTTATACATAAATACGTAATTGTATAATAACCATGTATAACCACGACCCTTATTAGAAACAGGAATTTTGGCATGCTTGCAGAGTGGGATTTTCTAATTTTTTTTATTAAATTATATCACTACAATAAACAGATAAAACATGCAACTTATTGCTACTTTTTATTTTGTATTATGCCATCAATTAATATATAATTTGATAATAGGTAATTTGGTAAAAATAAAGTCAATATTTTGATTTTGTAAATAAATTTATATTTATTAGTCTTATATAAGTTACAATATTATATGATATCATACAAGTCCGTTAGTTACAATTATAATGCAATTAAATTTATTAACTTGGATTTAAAATCATTATTTCACAGATAAAAAGCAAAAGTTTATTAAATCAAAATATAACAATAAAAATATAAATAAATATATAAATATACAATACAATATACATATATATTTTTAGATAACACAGCCTCATAAATATATATATAAAAAAAAGTAAGAATTACACAAAGTGCAAATGAATAAGTACTTAAAATATTATAAAATGTATTATTATATATTATGTAAAATCATTTACGATTTTTTTGAGTCTTGTTTGCAGTATTTGCTGAAGATTTTATAGCCGGACCAATAGAGCGATTGAATATGGTACTAGTAATAGACAGTACTGGTGCAAATAATTTCAACCTATATTAAAAAATAAATATAGTAATAACATTTTAATGACAGTATATAATTTATAAAATCAATAGACCTGAAAACTTTAATTTTAGATGGACTAACTTCATTTGCACTAATTATAAAAACAGGGAACAGAATCGAAAACAGACAACCACTGAAAAATAAAAAATAAAAATAGAATCATATTAAATTGTAATTATTATATAAGTACCATACCTAATAATATATGATTCTGGCAAAGATGTAATGACTGCCAATGGTAGACCAAATCCAAGGAAATATGGCCAACAGTTTTCAATAATGGATAATCTCGAGTTTAACTCTATACCCATATTACACCATTTATATTCAAATGAATATAATGAGTATAGTAATGATAAATGTACAGTACTAAGAACAGTACTCAAAATTGTTGACGGCACCATACTTACTAAATAACTCTAAAATATAAATACATAAAAACATAGGTAAAATAAGGAACAATGAAAAAATATTGTCTTACTTGAATTAAAAATAAAAACTGAACGACTAGGCTGAATGAAAAATCTGCTATCACCTTGCTAATTCGTGATAGTTGTTGTGGATCACCTTTTTTTTGTTTATATGCTATGTCTGCGATATCCTAGATAAATTAATTTTATACATTAATTTAATGTAAAATCAATTTAAAAATTATCAATTACTTGGAACCATAAGCTGTTTATTATTTTGCTTAATAAAAATATAGGTAGCACCCATACAGCTCCAAATGTCCATGACAATAATGATCGTGTCCATAACCAAATATTGTCATTGAGGTTTCCGAATGCCACTGACATTGTGTAGTCTAAGGCTGGTAGTATAACATATTCAAATATTACTATACTTAAACAAAAAATACCACCATTTAATGTACAACATTGAACTATTCGTTGTAACATGTTTTGATCTCTAGAAAAAAAAAATAACCAATGCAATAAAATTGAGATATTTTTTTTTTTTAATTAAAAATTTGTAATATTTTCTTTCAGTTGTTGTATTATTTAAAGAACAATTTATAATTTTAAAAGATATTATGAAGAATACAAAATATAATATTTTTATGTCATGGCTCTGTTTTCACTAATCATATTACTAAACAATTTATTTTTATTTTCAACAAACACCAAAATCAGCACACATGCTATTGACACTTTGGTGCTATGCCTTATTATTATAAATTATAATTTAAATTCTTTAAATTATTGAATTATTATTCTTAACCATTATTACTATTTATTAAATCTTAATATTCTTCATGAATTTCATTAGAATAAATGATAACAAGAGCATCAGATTTATTTACTCAAATTATTTGTTTTTAATGTATTCATTATATTATTAATAATTATGTTTGTCTTTTAACTATATTATTTTGTTTTAATATTTTATTAGAATTATTTTTGTAATATTTATTGTTGTTCTTTATATCTTATTTCATTTTAATTATTATTGTTATTATAATAAAGTAATATTATTTTATATTGAGTTACTCATTGTGAATCTTAATAGAAAACATATGACACAATAATAATTTATCAATCAACTAAATACTGAGAAATTTTAAAAATATTTAAATTACAATTTTTACTTAATAAAATATGATATAATATTATAATAATAATGAATTTGAAATTTGCATTTGAATAATGAATAATAAGAATAAAATTAAATTAAAATCATTATTGAAAAAAAAGAACAAATTAAACTACCGACATTAAATGAAAACTTCTAATTAATTCAGAAAATTGAACTTAGTATGTAATGTATACATTTTAGAACTGAATGATATAATAATAAAATTTATATTATATTTATATTTAATATAAATGCAACAACCTAAAAATATTTTCAAAACCACATTAAATACTGTACTACTAAATAAATATGAACAAATGGTATTGTTTAGTATTTATAACTTATATAATCAAAATCTAAAATCTATTGTTATTATAGTTACTGTATTCGATTACAAATGTAAAAATATTAAAAAAAATATTGTAATTAAATGAAATGTATTTACTCTAAACAAACATATCGTACTTGGATGAAGTAACTGGTCTGACAACTTTCTTTAACCGCTTGTCTGACATAAATAAAACAGTTATGCCTTTAACACTGTCCAAGGCACCTTTGCATACAGTTTTGGATAATCCCTATAGAACAAAAGATCATATTGGTATTAAAGAATTACATTTTGAAAAAAATAAACGTGAGCAATTGAACTTACATATAAATCGTCCATTTTTATTATTTCTTTTTTTTTTTTTTGTAAATGTTAAATGTAAAAATGTAATAAATTTTTGATGAATAAATAACAACAGGAAGTATTCAACAACAAGTGGAAAGAAGAAGTCTATAGTCGCTACACTACATGGAACCTAATTAAAACATAGAACGTGTATATTATTATTTACAAAATGAACGTCATCGTCCACAACTCTGTCGGCATCAAATGGCAGATTGGATTCATTTTTCCCCAGTTAAAGTGTTGTCTCGACAACATAGTTTCACAGTTTTTTTTTTCTCGCGCAATGTTTTTGTTTTCAGTTGTTTCGTGACAAGGCTTATAGATAACACCATTTAATACCACGTATCTTGATGTGTTATAAAATTAATTATCGGTTTTAAAAGTTTTATAA
This sequence comes from Sipha flava, assembly GCF_003268045.1. Taxonomy (NCBI): domain Eukaryota; kingdom Metazoa; phylum Arthropoda; class Insecta; order Hemiptera; family Aphididae; genus Sipha; species Sipha flava. Next base: position 232,403 of record NW_020273512.1, read on the forward strand.
CGTCTTTGCGGTCATTTCATTGAAGCCGTTGTGGAATCTTTGTTCAATTAAAACGTTAAAAAAATGTCAATGATACTAATAATTGGTACAAAAACATCGTATACCGGTACGCTACAGAATTTATTCTACCGCAAAAGATAAAGAATGGCTCGTTTATACAGTAATTGCGGCGCATAAAAATTTTTATTTGTATTCGAAAAAATAAAAACAAAATTGTTTTTATCCTTTTTACTATTGCTCGGATATTAGAACAAATGATATCATGACACGTTATGTTTCTACTATTTCATCCTTAATCGGATTATCTGTAGAATTTATTGATTTAATTGAACTATCGAGTAGTTGAAATTTTAATTCGTGTATTAGATGCATGCAATGCTCGTAAAACCTTAAATAATACATGCATATAAGTTGAAACAATAATTTCTAACCTTTTAGATAATATTAGTGAAGACTGATGTTTCGAGTAATAGGTAAAAGATAAAAAAAAGGTTTTTTTTTCTTATCAATGACTCATTCGATTTAAAAAAAAAACAAATAATAATTATAAAAACCAATTAACAAATAACTTTTCTCATTTGTTGAGGAATTTGAGACTTGTATGCAAGTTTTTTCATTCTAACAGAATTAGATTAATGAGAAATAGGAGGTTAGTTTTTCAAGTAATTTTTATGAACTAATGTACATGATGAATGAAGTTCCCACATGATGCATAGCAAGTTGAAAAAATTCATGCCTATTATTGTTTTTTACATGGTATAAAAACTTTTTGTTTATTAATGTACAGAGAGAACTGAAAATATGCTTCTACTGGAAAATTTCCAATCGAAAATATTGTACTTATTTTTTTTTTATTCTGAATTTAAACTAACAACGCATTTGAAATTAATGTAATTAAAATTTGTTTACTCATAGCAATCATTCTTACAGTTCAAAACAATGTATTTGATTTAATATTTTAGAATAAGAACAATTCCTAAAGAAATAATTTAATATAATATTGTTTGATTTCTAATAAAATAAAACTTAATTAAAAGTTATACATAATAAGAAATAACAAGTAATTTTAATTGTTTTAATAATTCAACCGTTTATAAATTGTAGAATTTTTTTTTTAAAACAATTAAATTAAAAATACTTTTATGTTAAATAAAATAACTTAAATATATTTAATTTATTTTTAGTGACTAATAACTTAATTTCTAAAATACGTGTAGAGCAGTGTTTCTTAACCTATTGACATGATAGCCTCCTCCGCCGCAAAAAAAAAAAAATTATATATTATTTTTGTAATTTCTTAAGAATCATAAATCAAAAGAACATATGTTAATAATGATAATCTGTAATACTTTCTGTCATTATAAAGCTATTTTTATATTATTATAATTATATTAAGAATATTTTGTCAAAAAATACAAAATTAATATATTTTTGTTTTTAAATTTCATACTTATATCATTATAAATAAATGCATATTATATTATTGCTTTTGTGACAATAAAAATAATTCACATTAAATATTAGGTATAGTGTGAATAATTTATATGTACCTATAATTTATCTATTACTTATACTTGAAGATCCTTAGAAAATTTTGTTTGACGCTCCAAATTACCATGTTAAGAATCACTGCATACATAAAATCAAAATCTGTAGTTAACATTCAGTCAAAAAGATTTTGAAAATTTGTAACTTAATGATATTTAGTAAAACACAAACTTAATTTAAAGCTAAAATTATATTAGCCAAATTTCTATGCAAAGAAAAACAAAACAGTGAATACAAAATAAAACAAATAATAATTATACATAATTCAAATCAAAACACTTAGTATACATTGTTATATAATTATATAACTTATGTTAAGCCAAAATAATACATCAACCAACATTAATAAATACAATCTATCACAGTGAAAATATATATATAATGTATAAAGTAATTAAACTTATACTTTAAAACAAAGAAAAATAAGGAAATTAGGGAACCATAATATTATTTTTCCAACCAAGATGCAGCTACTATTGGAGCAGTAGGTGATTTAGGTTTGATATTAAATTGTTTTAAGGTAGTTTCAAGTGCTTGATGATTATTTGCAAAATATGCCAATGTTGCGTTATGAAACATCAAAAGTTGTTTATGCATCACTTTCACCTAAAAATGTTGTTAAATGTTAAATATAATATATCTATAAACATTATATGCATATTTTCTTATAATAAAAATAAAAATACTTTAAAATATAGTCAATATAGGAAAAATAATTTAAATTATATTCAATTAAAGAGCATGGCCATTGGTCAATCTTGTAACTAAAGTATACTAAAAAACAGCAAAGTAAAAATTTAATTTGAAAAGTAATTTCAAAATATTTTAAATAATTTTATATTTTATATTTTTATCATAATCACAAACAGCAATATTATGAAATCTGTGTTAAAATTATATCATTATAAATTATATCAAATACAACTTGATTTATAGTTAAGACTTATAAGGTAAATAATTTAACTAAAAATTAATTGTTTTATTCACAAACTTAATATTTAATTTATTTTTATTTTTAAAGTTAAATGTATATTAGGAAATACATACTTAAATACCAGGAATGATATTTCTTCAAACATTTATTTAAAAAGATACTTACTCTATTTTCATCAAGAAATTTCAACTTAACAATAACATCAGAACGTAATTTTTCAAATTCTTCTTTATGCTGTTGATAATTTTGTTGGGCATCATCAACACGAACTGTATTAGAATCTGTTCTTGGCATTTGTGCTAATGTTTCAAGATCTGAACGATATGCATCATATTCAATCCTAAAAATAAATTTATTATTTTGAAAATGTTTAACGGTAATAATAAAAATGAATAGAAATATTTAGTTATTCATTACCTTGCGCATTCATATTGTTTTATGGTAATTAGTGTATCTTCAATAGTTTTATTACACAATGTGTTGACTGACGAAACAAAAAAATTGAGCGCATTTAAAAGACTTTCACCATTTTTTGATAAACATTTTTGAGTTTCTGAATTTTGCATGAATTCTTGTTGTAAATCTGGAGATTTTTGGCCCAATTCAGCAAAAGCGTCCCCAAGTGATTGCTATGTGAAAAACCATAATACTTTCTTTAAATTCAATGCGAAATCAAGACTCAAATTTCAGATAATATATTAACTAGAAAAGTTCTGTAATCCTAATTTGTCTAAATCAAAATAATAATAATCCACTTGAAAACATTAAAAATTGTACCAACACATGCAAAAAAAGATAGTTTTATTGATTGTATTAACTATCACAGATTATATTTAATGTCATCTGTGATACATAAGTATATTATGTATATAAAATACATAAGTATTTATTCTAGTTAGTACATGAAATGTATAAATAGCAAATTTATTTTATTTAAACAATACTTTATATTATTTTACGACTGAGAAATTTTACATATGTATGCATTTTTGTATTATCTATAGTAGGTTAATTATCGTGTCCCACGTACTTAGATGACAATAATACCATAATCACTCTGCATTGCATATGGATATGCATGAGTATATAATAATACATATAATAAATTAATTCTTATAAATATTAAACTACATCTATCATATGCCATACACCACACAAAGTTCAAGCAAGGAAATAAATAAATGATTATTGATTGTTGACCACATCCACATTTCACACAAATGTGATCTAACGAGGAAACATTATTCAAACAATCACATCTGTGAGATACATTAAACTACACACACTTGCGTCAATCAAAATATTAACTATTTTTCATTTATACACACATACTTGGGATTTACACACACACTTGCATCCATTGGATATAAAAGGGACCTCAAAACAAGGGCAAATTAGAAGATGTTTTGGATATGCGTCACTGAGCACCTTCACGCTAGTATATGTCATGGTCTGGACTTGGAATTTAAACAACTAATTGTAATTTATTTTACTTAAAATAATTTTAACAGTTTAATAAACCAACTAATCATAAAGAGTATTAATTATTTTATCATTATACCTACATCCAAGCGTTGATTAGATTGAACTAGTAACTGTTGTGGTGGTTGGCACGCAACATAATACTAACATTAAACCATTACAAAATGTTAAACTAATCTTACTTGGGTTAGAATAAAACTTTGAAATTGTGTAGCCATGCTTTTAGCCAATTTTAAAATATTTCCGTATTTTTTTTGTGTTTCTCTTAGTTGCTCAATTTCAGTCTCTAATTCTAAATAAGGAAATAACAGTTAATTAATTTTATAAAAGTATATTCTACAAAATACACTTACCTATATCAACTGTCTTAGAAGATTTCCCAAGCTTTTCATTTATTAATTGTTTGGTACACTTATATGTTGATACACTCCAATTTTTAATAACATCAATTTTCGAAGTAGGAAATTTTTGATGTGAAATGTCTCCATTTTGAGTAGGACTTGGAGTATAACCTCTTGGAGCTAAGAAAAAGAAAAAATATTAAGAAAAATGATCACTCAATTTGATATAAAGTATATCAATTACCAGCAGTATTAGTAAGAGGCAATGAATTAGGAACATATGTCCTAGGTCTCATAGGTCTTGATTCTATTTCTGATCTTAATATAGCAGGATGCATATTGTCAGTTTCCGCATTTCTATTTATATACTCATGGACTGTTGTATGATCATTAGAATTGACAATACGTGACATTGTTTGACTGAACTTTTTCTATTTGTATTTATAGTTACAATCTACAAATAAAATACAAATACATGATAACAAATTATAAGAATAAAATAAATGATAAATAAATATTTTAAACAAAATTAAAAGTTATAGTAAGAAAGAATAATTATTAATGGTGACAAATACATACCCCACAGTTGTACTTATAACAATGACACAATTAATATATTAATATATAGACATATCAGACGAAAAAAATGTTAGGTTAAATCTAAAAATTTCATTATTTAAACTAATAGATTTAATTAAAATGGTAAATATAAAATACTCTTTCGCCATGACATCAAACTAGGATTAATAAGATATAACATAACATCAAAATTACATAGAACTGTATAAGTGTAATACAATTGTAATGTCTAAGCACCTTTAAAACCAACCAAATAAACAATTATTAAAATTGTATTTTTCCAACGCACAAGTTAACTTTTAAGATTATTAAGTAAATAGACTATTTCTTAATTAACTTTACTGATAAATATATTATACTTGAGTTCAACCAAATGATGAAATATTAATTTTTACTGTTTTCATTAATTCGTTAGTTTATACGTTACATGTACAATTCTTAAAAAAATAAGTCTAGTGCAATAAGAATTGAAAAATACGAACATAAATTAAGGTGAACCTACCTGTAAATATTTTGAAGTGAATCAAACAGGTAGGACTAGATATTTCTTAAAACTATTGAATTTGTAAAAAAATTTTCATCTTGGATTTTATCCTGACAATTTCTAAGACGAAAAACAGTAAATTAGAACATTTTCTTTAAGGGATATACTTCAAATGTAAGAATAATCAATTTTCCACAGATTTACCAAATGGATAGTTATGATGTTAGAAACAAGCTGTTATCGATCTAATTGAAATCATGATAACAAAATAAAACAAACTTATCAACGAAATTGCTGTGGAAAAATTATTACAGATCTAACCGGCCTTTAATCAATAATTAATCGCATTTATTGAAATTTAGTTATCGATTAGATTTTTAAATTTGTTCCCGAAAGAGAAAATAAAATTATCAATTATTAATTTAAGATGGATGAAGAAGTTCAGATGAAAAATGTATATATTAACAATATTAAACTATGTTTTACATTTCGTGTGCTATCGTTAATTATTGTTGTTGAATTTCAGATTAAAGAATTTTTACAAAACTACAATAAAATAACTGATGAATGTTTTTCGCAGTGCGTTTTTACATTATCACATAGCAGGTTGACAGAGGATGAGGTATGTAGTTACGAATCTTATGGTACTTATTTCTGCATTTTTAAAATTATTTTATAATACATTTTATGATTCATCTTTTATCCTTAGGCTTTGTGTGCAAGTAATTGTGTACAAAAAGCTAAATTTGTTGATCAAAAATGTATGCAAGCATTTATTGAACATCAACAACAATCAATGCAAAAATTCATGGAAGAAGCTAATCAAAAACAGGCCACACAAGAACCTGCTGCTGACTCTAACACTGTAGAAACAAAAATTAATACAGAAATGGTTTAACAATCAATGGAATCAAATTCGAATTAAAGTTATATATGTATGATTAAAAATTATTTAACTTAGTATTTGTATATGTAAATATCTATAATGTAGCATTATGGTTACTGTTGATTTGAAAATACTGTTATTTTATACTAAATAAAATATAGATATTTTTAGAATTAAAATTATAGTAGATATTATTATCTATATTTAGTCTTCTGTTCATAGTTGTACATAATTTTTCAAATGAAAATAATTAAAAGAAAAATGACCAACAAATCTGAATATTAATTGTATAATACCTAAATTATAGTTTTTAAACAAAAATAGTAGATAATTTAATGTCTGAAGTATTATTAAATAGTACTAAACTATTTGGCACTAAAATATATTATATATTGTGGACGAATTGTACATATATTATATTAAAAAATAAACAATTTATTCGTTCTTTAAGTATTTATATTGAGTTAAATGTCTAAACAACATTTTCAATAATTGATGTATATGCATATACATGTATTAATATAACATATTTGTGAGAAAAAAAATATATGTTAAGGCTAATTTAATATAATTATATAAACATTACTTAAAACATAACTTTCAATTTTATTACGAATAACCAGAATGAACTAGAGGAATGACTGAAGTTCTTGAATCTGTAAACAAGTAATAATGTATTTAATAAATATCATATCAACACATAATTAATACAATGAAATTATAATTTGGAATAACAGTGGAATAATTTAGTCACATCAATATTTCTGATGTAAAAATTTTAAAATCCAGTCATAAAATTCAATCCTACACCTCATTTAAGAAAAAAAAACAAGTTAAATCTATTAATATAAATATGATGTGCAATTTTTTTTTTTTTTTTGTTAATTTTTGTTGCAGTAATCAACTATTACCAACATTTTAGTTTTTATGGAAAACACTATTAAATATATATTTAAATAAATACTATGCAATTTATATTAGTAATAAATTATTTACTAAATGCATACAATTAATTTAAATTGTTATAACTTTATTGTAATATTTGAACACTTGCAACTCTAATTTTTAATTCTAAATGCTGTCATTTTAACTTTCAAACTATACCATTATAGATAAATATAAATAAATGATATACCTGTTGTTCTTTGTCTAGTTGTTCACTAAGTAAATTATTAGATATATTTATAAAACGCTCTCTTAAATTAATATTTTCAATATTAGCAATTTCCATATCTTGTTGTTTTTTACGTTCTTTAAGTTCTTCAATTTCTTGCCTTAACTGATCAATTTTATGTTTAATGTCATCTACAATAAATTTAAAATAAATAACTGAAATTTAAACTTAAATAAATGTTTAAAAACTTACCAGCAGATACATTCCCAGCTTCTAAAGGAATCAATGTTGATAAAACTGGCATATCACCAAGTTTACTATCATCACTAAGTTCTAATTCAGATTTAAGATCTTCACCTAAATCATCTCTATAACCAATACTTTCATCAAAAGTGGAGTCCATACCATGTTCTTTTTTTATATCCAATTGGGAATTATCATTAGATATAAACATTTCTTTACTAAATTCTGTTACAAGCTTTTGGGATCCAGATATTGAAGGTTTTTCTTCCTATATTAAAATTAAATAATACATAAATATGTAAGTAAATACATTAGTATTGAAACTAACCATCAAAGAATTAGTATCAGATAAACGACTATCATCAGCACTTAAACGACTCATATCTTCATCCATATCCATTATATTTATATTACCAGCTTCTTCGTCTGAATCACTAAGAGCCTCACCAAATATGTCTCTTTCAGCTAAAAGTAAAACGTATCTAGTTTATTATAAGGTAGAGCATCTAATATAAAATCTAAATAATAGTACAACATTAATCAATTTTTTTATCTGTCTTCCAAATGACAAAACTTTTTGAGAAATATGTACATTTAAATTTGTTGAATGGAATTTTAACTAGAACATTATAACTTGTACTTATTTATTTGAACAAATACATGTTTTTATAAAAATTATATTTAAGCCTGAATATCTCTATATTTTTATTTATAATTATCCATATTGGATCAGATAAGGTTCTGAGAAAAACAAAAAGTCTTGATTTTAATTATGTTTACAATTAGACTTTTTTTTTTCAAACTTTAGAATTATAAAGCACACCAAATAAATTAAAAGCACGACTTTATAAACAGTTATTATATATAGATAATTCTAAAGAAAGTTCATTTTTTAATTATTTCAGTACTTTTCTAGAGTGTAAGAAAATCTTGTAAATAATGATACATTTTGCTTAATACCATTTATATTATGTTGATAAAGTTACTACATTTTTTTTTTTTAACTTAATTGTATATATAATGTAAATCTACTTCTATGTTATTTATATCTATTTCCAAAAACTCAGAAGATTTGACCAAAACAGTTTTTGCTTTAAAGAGTAAAGTTAAAAAATATGACAAACTGATTGTTTATCTACCTGTATATTCATATTACCAAACTGTGATATTAATTTTGTATTTATATAAAAAAATGTATTCATATAAATACAACCCAATAACTTTTAAAAATTAATATTAAGTATTTTAATAAATATCTAATCGCACTTTATTTACATTTGAAACTTCACTTAAATTTTTGAATATCAATCCACAAAATTGGAATAAACATAATTATGAATATGTATATATTTAACAATAATATTATTTTTTATAACTGTCGAATAAATTGTATTTTAGTTAATTTTATTGTTATAGTATACAAATTGCATGAGCATTAAATTTTTAAATCAAATTTAACAGTCTAACTTAAATGGAAAATTTTATTTTTAATTCTTTATTTAATTAATATTGATTATTTAAAATAATCAACAATGATTATGATTCTATCTTATGTTTGATATAAATAAAATAATTTCACAACTATTCCTTTAATAAATAAAAACTAAAGTTATAAATTAAGTCATACCAATGTCTTGCTTTATGTCATTATGCATTTCACCTTGCATAAATGGCTCTTCTTTTACTTTTCTATTATTTTGAACCTCTGTTTCAGAAACTACTTCCCATTTGACACTTGAAGCTTCACTATCACTTTTTAAAAGATATTTAACCTAAATGAATATTATATTATTATATTGAATAAAACAAATCAAAAAAATATTTAAGGGTTGAACCTCTTTTTCAATTTCTGGAGCTTCAACATACTTCTTCCTAAGTGTTTTACGGAATCTTCTTTTCCGTACATTTTTTAAAGGGGGAGTAATACCATGTGGCCACAAATATTTTTTATCAACTTTATTAGGTTCTTTTTTTTTTAATACTTTGGTTTTGTCTTCTTCATCAGACTGTAAAAATTCTTTATCTTCTTTACATAAAATCATCTGGAAAAAAAGTAATACCCAATCAAAATATTTTAAAAACCATGTTGGGAAAAATAAAAACTATTTAATATGATTTTGTCACAACAGATAACAAAGTCAAATTAAATTGTTTGAAAAATGATACAAACATTTTCAGAGATTAGTATTTTTAAAATATTATAAGTATATATTTATACAAATTAACAAATTGGTCATAGATTAAGTTAGGATTTTACCTGACAGATATCTGCTGTTTTATAGACAGTCTTGTTATCAATTGTTTTTTGTCCTTCGATGATAGTAGGCAAATCAAAAACCTACAATGTCAATAAGCAGTACTATAAAAATTCAAAATGTATACATCCATCAAATAATGTTTTTATCAATTAGAACCAATACTATATACAAATTATTAATTTATGAAATTTAATTTATCAAGCAATAAAAATAATTGTAAATTACAAAAAAAAAAAAAAAGTAAAATAATTAGGAACTTAGCGAGTTGATATACTATGTTTTTGAATTTTGTTTTTTTTGATTTTAGAAAATAATAAATTATGATTTATTTTATAAATTCTATAATTATTAACTATATAAATCTAGTTAATATATAATATGTAGTGATTTTTTAATTTATTAAATTAAAAATATATTGTATGAATTTTACGTATCTGCACAGTACTTAATTATATCACTATATTCATTCATAAAATATATGATGGTTTTTTGTACATAAATAATGTAAGTTAACAAATTTAACCTTTGCATATAAATGATGATTGCCAATGATAACTTCACCTCTTCGAATATCATTCTCCAATTTTATACTTATTTGTTCTTTAGTATCTTTTCTAATTAATTCTCTTAAAGTATCAGCAGCTTCCTGTAAAACAAATATGGATTGTTACAACTAATAAAAATATAAAGAAATAAGAAATATAAGATGTTAGAATTGATTAGTTTATCCTTATTTACAATAGTTGTATAATATATGTAAATATAAAATTAATACTATTCTAAAATATAAAATAACTCGATATACTCAAATTATTTAAAACAATGATATATACATATAAATGTATTGTGTAAAGTAGTAACAAGACAATTGTATTTGCTAGTATTAAAATTAATTATATTTAAATGTAATTAAATACACATAATTTTAATTTATTAAACTAAAAAAAAACTTCATAGGAACATTTATGAGAACCAATTATACCATATTTCATAATTGGACATTTATTATTAATAAAATATAATATTAAGTTAAATATATTTATTATATAATTAAAATATTTTAGTAAAATTAAACTATCTTACAGCAGAATCATTAGGGATCAACTGATTTTTCCATTAAAAATAATTTTCAGTAATAGGAAAACTAAAAATAATATTTTAAAAAACTGGAATTACAATGTTTGTCTATAATTTGAAAATAAAAATAATTTTTAAGTTCATACAAAGTAGATACATTTTTATTTGAATATACATATTTTGTGTATAAGTACACAAATTAATACCTAGAAAAATAATTTTTTTTTTCAATTATCGAGGGTCGCATATTTTAAAGTATTTATTGTTAATTAGAATTTGGAATAATAATTAAAAAGTATAGTAGTAGTACTTTCAATTATAAGATTGTCATTTTAAAATTGTGTATTTCCGTCTTGTAAGAAGTCTGTTATAAAGAAATGTTATAATATTACTTATTAATTTAATAACATTTTTTTTAAATGACAATAATGTTTCCTTACAGTTTCAGGTAAATGGAGGTATCATTTTTAGAGAAGTAATTTTTATATGTATTTGAAACAGGATGTGACTATTTTTCATTACAAGATTTCCATCATATAGAAGATCCGTTAAAAGGATGTTTTATTGTATAATATTAATTCATCTTCAGATAATACAGTTCAATATTAATGAAAAATAAAAAAATATACAAACAATAATATTACCGTTGGAACCCTTAAAATAACTTCACTTTCCAATTCAATAGCTGGATCGGGCTTTTCTTCCATTTTCAGTTCTTTATATATTTAATAAAAGCCAATAGTTTATTGATTGTTAACCAAGTAATAATGAACAGAGGATCTATATATATATATATACAATAAATTATTGTAAAACTGTGAAAAACAAAACATTTATCATTTATCAATAACAATAAAAAGATAGAAAATTGCAGCAGATATATAATTATCACGACTGTGTTGAATATCCTTGCAGTACGAAATAGCCTCCTTGGCAATACTGTTATCAGTTGACCGCCATAAAAATCTTTTAACGAAAATGGAAAGTGGAAGATTGAATTTTAAACGTGATTTACGTGTACATTTACCACTGTCCGTTCACTACCGTTCTGCCAGACAATCTCTTTTCTATGGCAGAAGTGGCTCGTGAGGTGTCTAGATGTATTATTGTCTATTCAGTATTGGACTTAAGTGAACCGAAGTAGATTTTAAGATTTTTTTTCTTTTTCTTTTGGCAGCTGGTATTGTAAATTTTTAATAATGTTTGATTTTGATTCTGCTGTTCTTTTGCTTAAGAAATATGACCAAGAACATATTTTAAGATTTTGGGATAAACTTGATGAGAAAGAAAAAAAAATCTTACTGGATGACATTCATGATATAAATATTCCAGAAGTCATAGAAATGTTTAGGAGAACTGTTGAAAACATCAGAGCTGAACAACAAAAATTGGACGATAAGATGAATCCAATTCCTGCTGAGTTGTATGGTGCAGTTAACCGTAGTCCTGAAGAATTGCTGACAAAGTACGAGCAGATTGGACTTGAACAGATATCTCAAGGAAGAGTTGGAGTTTTATTAATGGCTGGAGGCCAAGGTACAAGGCTTGGAGTTAGCTATCCAAAGGGTATGTATGACATCGGTTTGCCTTCTCATAAATCCTTATATCGCATACAAGGAGAACGTATTCGTCGTCTAATCAATATAGCAAGTAAAAAATATGGGAGTTGTAAGGGTCTACCTTGGTTTATAATGACTAGTGAACACACTATGGAACCTACCCGTAAGTACTTTAAAGAAAATGACTTTTTTGGACTAAATGAAAGTAAAATTGTTTTTTTTGAACAATACATGCTGCCAGCATTTACTTTTGATGGAAAAATAATCATGGAAAGTACATATAAAATCTCAAAGTCTCCAGATGGCAACGGAGGTATTTATAAAGCTTTACGGGATCGCAATGTGTTGGATGAAATTAAAAAGTTAGGTGTTCAATACCTTCACGCACATAGTGTAGATAATATATTAGTGAAAGTAGCTGATCCAATATTTATTGGCTATTGCATTACAAAGAATGCTGAATGTGGAGCCAAAGTTGTTGAAAAAGCCTATCCATCTGAGCCACTTGGTGTTGTATGTGAAGTTAATGGAAAGTTTCAAGTTGTTGAATATAGTGAAATTACTGAAAAAACTGCAGAAAAACAAAATCCTGATGGTCGTTTAACTTTTAGTGCAGGTAATATTTGTAACCATTTTTTTACAACAGATTTTTTAACTGATATTGCTCATAAATATAATAGTGAATTAAAATTGCACATTGCTAAAAAGAAAATATCCTATGTGGATGGCGATGGCAATGTATGCAAATCAGAAAAACCAAACGGTATCAAAATGGAAAAATTTATATTTGACGTATTTGAATTTTGTAATCGTCTTGCCGTTTGGGAAGTAGAAAGAAATGAAGAATTTAGTGCTTTAAAGAATGCAGATATACCAAATGGCAAAGATAATCCCAAAACAGCTCGTTTAGATGTATTTTCTCTTCACAGAAAATTTGTTGAAAAAGCTGGAGGGAAATTCGTAAGAGACAATATTGAATGTGAAATTTCACCTTTATTATCTTATGCTGGAGAATCTTTAAGACATTTGGTTGATGGTAAAACATTTGATTCTATACTAGAATTAAAATCTGACGAAGAAATGTCTACTTTTAATGGAAATTAAATGTCCTTAGTTCATATTCTTCTCAAATAATAGAAAAAAAATATTTCAAAAGCTTATAGATTCTCTAATTGTTTTTTTTTTTTTTAGATAACATTTCTCAAATACATAATATGAATGGCTAAACAAAAATTACCTAAGTTCTTATATTATTTTTTATTTCATTCATTATTTGAAATGTCTTGTCTTAATATACATATATCTTTTAAAAACTATTGTTACTGTTAGTTATAATTGTAAGTGTAATGCCGTTATGATATTGTTATAGGTATCCTTTAAATATTTATATAATTTTTTGTGTACTTATGTCTGTTTAACAAATGTATTATATGTTTTATTTTTTTAATACAATAAATTTATTTTTTATATATAAAAAATGAAAATTGTTATAAACACTAAAAGTATAGTAGATTTTATATGTTAAGCATAGCTGAGTATTAATTTTATTGTAAACATTTTATATCAATTATTAAATATTTCTGTACTATTTATAATATACTTTTCAATATGTATGTTTAATATATATTATGGATTTTTTGAATAATTTACAATTAACAACTGTTTTATTACAAAAATTCATATGTTTTAGTAGTATTAATTTTATATACAAAATCTAGAATATAAATGTAAAATATATAAATTTCATAAACATTACTATTAATAGACAATAGTTTACATAATACAGACGTAGCTAAAGGTATCATTTAAATTTTAATTTTAAAAAATTGAATAATGTAGTGTTATGATTTAAGAATATATTCAATTTTTATTCATTTTCTATTAATATTAAAAAAAAAGCATAGTTTTCTCATTTAATAGAAAAAACAATTTTTACAATTGGACATTTTAGATGGATTATATTATTTTTTTGGTTGCATTAATGTTAAAATTTAATTTAAATATAATTAAATAATATGTAAAATTATTCTTGATTCCATTTGTTGCTCAATATGTATTTTAATCTTTTAAAATTATTACTAAGGCTTGGAAGTTGATGCATTTTGCATTTTTTTTCGAACTTTATAGAAGATGCTATCCTGGCCACAAATGTATTTTATTATCATGTGAATCCAAATAACTAATTTTTATTTTGCATTTTTTTGGGTGTTTGTTACTTTTTAAGTAATTTTTTGACATTTTTAGGTAATTTTTTCACATTTTTTACTGATTTCACACTAGTTAATTTCTTATTGTTTCTTATCGACCATTATGCCAATAACTTAAAACTTGTCTGATTTAATCTCGTTGATTACATTCATCGTTGTCGTGTTGTAGTGAATGGTATTAAACATACATTTTATTATTTTTTCCTAATATTCGATTAGTATCCAATATTATTTTGTTGATTACAGTCGTCGCTTTATTGTCATGTTATAGTGAATAATACCTATTATATCTAAATTTTATTATTTTTTCGTTATATTTTCGAAATGGCGAAAATTAAAACGTTGGTTAGCACTCGTTTGCATCTCTCAATCACTACAGTGAACGTGGAGAGAAATTTTTCCAAATATAAATATTTATAAACAGTAAATCATCATTGATTTACTTTTGATAACATCAAATACACTAATTATACAATGCAATGATTTTAATTTTTGAATATTTGTAAACTTTTATAAATATATAAAACAAATGTTCGTCATTTTTTTATTTCATATTTTAAGGACATTTGTTGTCATTTATATGTCATACTTTGAGTAAATTGTAAGTTTTGATAAATTTATAAAGAATGTTATAGTAAAATAGAATAAAATATTTAAAAAAAATGTATTTTTATTAATTTTAAAATAAATATTTGTAATTATTTAGGTCATTTTTTGTCATTTTTATATTATATTTGCATCTTTTTTTAGGTCATTTTTTAATGTTTTTAAGGTCATCAACTTTTGAGCTCCAATTATTACATAATTAAGTTATACACCAACCAAATAAAAACCTGTTTAGCAACTACAAAAGGAAATTAATATTCAAAATATTTTATTATAAATTATGTTATACTTATACTACTCATCCATAGTCATCCCAGTTCAAATTAATATACATTGATTAGGTAGGAAATCCAAATTAGTTATGAGATTATATTGATTAAGGTAATATAAATTTAACCATCAGTAATCATAACTGATAACATTTAATAAATAAATAAATTTTAAGTTATTGCTATAAAAGTGTCACCATGGTTATATCCTAAAGGCCCAGCTAGAATCATAAATATTTATATCTTTCACTTCATAGTAAAAGTGAGTGAGTGTATAATGACTTTAACGTATAATGAAATTTACTTTCACTTTTCAATATACATTTCTAGTTTAACTTATATTGAAAAAATCAAAGTGAATGAATTATCTTGATATTTTAATACATTTATATACAATTTTCAAACAATTTCTGTATTTCAATTACATTATTTTCATAAACATTGTTATAATTTAAATATAGTAACACCTAAAATATATATATATATATATATATATATATCACATATACTACTTAATATAGATGATAATCAAATAATTTGTTATTTATTTTTACTTTTTTACATTTTTTAGGTGCTTTAAAGCACATTTGGCAGCTGTGCACTTAGCAATTCTATAATTACGACCTATACCTTTAAATTCACCTTTGCCAAAAATTTCAACCACAACCCGAACTCGTCTACCATCTGCAAGTTTTTCAGGCTTACTGAAAATAATAGTAAAAACAAAAAATATATATCATTAACAAAAATTTTAAATAAAAATTCATTTTTTTTTAACTAAACTTACCTAAACTTTGCTGTTTCTGGTTCTAATTCAAGAAGTTCTCTGATTGGAGATTTTGGAACATTTTTACTAAATTGTTCTATAACATATATACAAATTTAAAGTATACTATCATATATTAGTTTAATTATTGGTCAATGAATAAAATAGTATTTATTAATAATAAGTCTTTGTTTAAAGGTTTAACAAAGTAATGTAGTATACATACAACATTTTATTACCGATCAAATTTACATTTGATTTTGAATAACTCAGTAGCTATTTTTACTGTTGAATAAGTCACATACTTGATATCACTATATAGTATTGACTAATTATTATTAGAGAATGTGTGAAACCTACCAACAAGGAACTAATAGCCATATTAGCCATCTTTCAAAATTTAAAAAATATATTTATGTTACGGCTAAATTCCGAAACATGACTAAGGTTCACATTATCAGATATTTTGCACTCTAGCCACACTGGTTGGATAAAGTAAACAATTAACATTTAAAATCATAGTTTTATACACATTACCCGTCTAAAGTAACTTTAATTATCGTATTAGGCTAATGTAAAATATTATTAATAAATTCATAATTATATTTTATTTCAATAAAATTAATTAATAAAGATAACAAATAAATAATAATAAACTCAATGTTGTGAGTGTAAATCAAATTGCAAAACAAATAAATGCAACTGCAAAGCATCGGATGTTGCAAATTTTACCATGTTTAAATAAATAATAATAAAAAAACATTATCTAATAAATAGTATTAATAATATCTGATTAAAATAAATTTAATATTGCATCAAATGTAGTTGATTAATATTTCATTTTTAACTTATATGCCATAATACGATGGCTTAAGTTGCTTTAGCCAGGTAATGTGTACAAAATTATGATTTTAAATGTTATTTGTGTATTTTATCCAACCAGTGTGGCTAGAGTATACAATATCCAGATAATGAACATTTTAGCCATAACATATACAAACTGTAAGAAAGTATTTTTATTTTTTTTATACTAATAAAGTTATTGATCGTTAATAATTAATTATAATTATTAAAATATTTAAAATAAGATTTTTTATTAGTATACCTTTACTAATACTAAATATACATGCTATAAAAATAATTAACTACAAGAAACATTTTTTAATATTTTTCAAATAAATATAAAATTATTATTGAATATAAGAATTTTGTAGGCATTTACCCATTTCATTTTCCATTATTTTATGATAAACTTTCCACACTGTATCTAATGACATGTTACTATCCAAATATATTGCTCCAGCAACTGATTCAAAAACATCACCAAGTGCTTTTGGGACCTCAACATCTTCTGCTTGTTCACACTCATCTTCTCCCATAAAATAAAACTAAAATAAGAAATTATGAACATAATTAAAAGGCTGATTTAAATATATATTAATTAAAATATAAATATACAACTATTCAATGCATAGAATATTAAATTTAAATAAATTATCAAAAACAGAATTGCAAATAAATATGTTAAAGTAATTTAGAAAGTACCTCCTCATCAATAGTATGACCATTTTCTTCTTGAATTGTTACAAATCTACAAACCACTTCAGATAAACCAGGGGACAGATGTTTGAAATACTTATGAAAACCATTTCTAACAGCTAACGATGCAAATATTGTATTATTTACAAGTGCTGAACGGAGATCTGTTAATGCACCAGGAGAATGTTGTCTTTTGTCTTCATACAGGTGTCTTGTAATTAAATAGTCTAAAAATATTATATAACTCAAAATGTATAACAATTATTAAGATTTAATTTAGTTACCTAAAACCGCATCACCCAGAAATTCTAATCGCTGATAACAATCAGTTAAACGATTAGGATAATAAGAAGCATGAGTCATTGCTTGTAATAAATAACTGCGATCCCGAAAAAAATATCCCAAGTGTTGTTCAAAAGAATCAAATCCATCCATTAATTTTATTAATTCACCTTCAGGATTAGGTATATTTCTCAAAAGAGGAGAAGATGGTGGTTTTAGATTTCCTAATTTGGAATCTTCAAGCACTGGTAATACTCGTATTCCTAACCAAGACATGAACAACAATGCTCCACGAGCACCACAAGATATCAAATATGCACCTGTAAGAGATAAAATTTAATTTCTAAAAAAAATGATTAGCATTATATGCACCACACCAATCAATGCTTCCACACAGTCTGCAATACTTTTATCAGGAATGCTATGTTGAGTAACAAGATTGTAAGGCACAAATAGAGGAGCGTTTTCTAGGTTATCATTTGAGAAACCAATTTTGAATTGTTGAATAGCTTCTTCGATTTCTTTATCTGTAGGATCTTTAAATGTAGGAAGAGTGATCATATTCCACAATGTGGTTGGTATACTGGCATCAATAAGAGCTTTTTCTAACTTGTGGGGTACAAAATAACAGGGTGGTAACCAATTGTCATGGGGTTCAAATTTTGTGGAAATCATACGTTCACCAAACATTTTTAATTTACCCAAACGATATAAATTCAAATTACTGACTTGTTTAGATCTTAAATGGCTTAATTTCCCTTCATGTACGTTATCATGGGTGCAGTATAAGTAAGCAGTAATGGCATATTTTAAAAAAGAATCTCCAATAGTTTCCAAACGTTCCAAATTGATACCATCATTTGCATTAGACATTGTTAATGCTTGCAGTAAAACACTAGGACTTGGTCCAGGATGGTTATTTAAATCCGGTTGAAAATCAAAACTAAATACTTCATTTTCCTCATGAACTCCCTTTATGTTATTTGTAACAATATTATCACTATCTGTATGGTTTATATTTATTTCATTTTTCGTACATTTTTCATTCATTGACTCCACTAAAACATTATTTGATAATATATTGATGTCTAAAAGTCCATAACCAGTATCTGAATTTAACATCCATGGTAATTTTAATAAAAATGCATCATCAATGTCAGTATTATTTTTTAATGCTCGATTAATAACAATTTCTTCATCTTTTTTGTAAAATAAATTTGTTAATTTTTCTTTAATTTGACTACAATTATATTTCATTTTAGTACCACAACTATCATTCCAATCCCATGAACAATCATCATTATTTTTAAAAAGAGATAGTTTATTTGGTTTTGATTCATTTTGCTCTATGGCTTCAGCTAAATAGGTATTTCTGAACTCTATGCGTAAACCATTTGAATGTAAATCATCCTCTTGATATGCATCTTCTGAATCAATATCACTAAATGTACTTGATTCATTGTCACTTTGCACCATCCAACTAGTTGGAGATGTATACCTCACTTTACTTATACTATCATTTTTTATTGCAAAGTCAGCCATATCATTAGACCATGTGCCAATGTCCATCCAATTAGGATCGTCTGATTTAACAACAGTGTCTTCTATTTCCTCATTTATAGTTTCTTTGACTACTTCAACTGGTTGAATAGTTTGTACTACATTATTTTCTTTTTTTTTTTTCAATACTTCTTTCATCGTCCATCCAAAATCTAATGGCTCCCAGTTATGATCTATCAAATTTTGGAAATTATTAGTAAATTTAAATATTAGTAATTCATTTTAATATATTTTATACCATAACTTAAATCAAGCGATCCTAAGGATATATCTTTAGCAACAATTGTACGTATCTCATCAGCTAACAACAAAGCATTTATGCGATATAATATACATGGTAAAGAAACAGCTTTACGCCACATTGATGCTGGAAATAAATGTATATTACATAGTTCTGGAACAAGAATTTGTTTTTGACTTAAATTATCGCGTTTAGCTTTTTTAGTTGCATCACTACTTGTAGGTAAAATTACACCTTTACGATTCATATACCTAGAAATAATTTATATTAGAAAAATTCAAATTTTTTTAGTATACTTACAAACCTTGGTGTAAGAAAATTTAATCTTGCTGAAGTATGATCTACATCTAAAAGAGGTTGTTCTAGATTTTGGATTTGTAAATTGTACTTAAGATAATAGTAGTCTTCAAATGTCTTATAATTTTCTATTGAACCAGGAAAAGGCGCTTTAGGGTTAAGATGGGTACATATCTCTGCTACATAAAAATACTGAAAAAAAAAAAATTAATTTTATTAAATCAACAATTAAAACTGATTCTGATAATATTACCTGAGGTTGTTCTTGATTTCTATACCATGGTGTAACTACAGCATCTTTTAAGACTTCAATATCAGGATTGAAATTTTGTCTATCTTCATTAGATATAATACATAATTTCTTATCTTTATTTATGTGCATCTTATCTAGAAAATTCCAATCAATATCTATTGATCCATTACCATCTAAAAAATATTAAATACATTTAATAATTAATTAATTAATTTTACTAATTTATACAACCTCTACGAGTAGGAGCAATATAATAACAATTGTGAGTAGTTGTTGGATCAAATGCCACATGACATTTTTGCAATCGTAGTACATTCGTGAATGTATAGTTTAAAAATGTTGCTATATTATCCAATTGCTGTTGAGTAAGGAATAAGTTTGTTTTAATTGGTTTAAGACTTACATATACTTCACCACATCGAGTGTAAATAGGAAATGGTGGAATCTGTATTTTAATTAAATTATCAAAATAATATACATAAACAACTTTATATTTTACAAATATTTACTTACACTAGGAATGTGTTTTGTAGTAAGGATACCAAATCCATGAATAGAATCTTCAGGGGGATGAATTCTTCGACCTCTAGTATTTTGTTCTTCTGGTACAGGACAATTCATATTTAATAATATAGCATACAAATGACAAGGTTTGCCTTCAACTGGCCTACAATCGTTTAGCGCCTCAGCTATCTAAAAATATATCAAAATTAATTAGAATTCAGTACTTGAATATGCAAATTAATATTAAATATTTAAATCAATACTCTTTTATAATAATATTGGCGACGCTTATTTGTCCCTGGTCTAGGATCTTCAGTATCCCAAGGTATTAAAGCATCTTCAGCGTCCGGAGGTACTTCGTCAGCATTAAATAAAGCATGAAATGATTCCTTTGTGATAGGTTGAAGAGTATCATCTAGCTCTCCTTGAGAATGAAGTTGTCGACAAACTTCAAGAGCAGCTATTCTTTTTGCTAGAATCTTACTTGGCATTGGATGACCCTATCAACATATTTTAAAAGAAGTATTAAACTAAATAATATTTAATTTTATTAACTGATACACCAATCACAAAATTGGTTCACCAAAATTACTTGAAAACAAGGAAACTCAATCCAAAATTACATAATATCAAAGCCGTAACTGGGGGTCTAGGGGTCCAGACCCCCCCCCCCGAAATTTTCAAAAGTAGACATTTTAGCAGTGAATATAGTTTATTAACTATAAATTGTATTAAATAATAATATTAGACCCCCCCCCAACATTTTTTTTCCAGTTACGGCTATGCATAATATACTTACATGTATATCATGTTTAATAGGTGAATTTATTGGAAGTCGAATACTACAGACAAACATGGATTGATTTTCATATACCACTGATTGTAATTCCCAAATTGGAGATAGTTTTGTAAAAGTATCACTGGGTAATTTTGCACAGTACCTAAAGCATTAAGATAAATACATAAAGGTAGATATGTTATTAAAATATAAATTTTTAAGTGTTATACAACTACATTTCAGGTTTTTGGAACCAAAATAGATATTAGTGCATTTTTATAAAATGTTATGAAATAATAAAATAAAAAATATATTATAAGTTTTTAATTAAATAAAAAAAAATGTAAAACCTGTTCACAAGACCAATAGCTGTTGCCATATCTACAAATGCTCCATCTTCATTTTTACCTGGTTTGAAGGGTGCAACACACCAATTATATCTATCTGCATAACTTTCTTTTTCAATATCAATATCTTTTAAAGCACAATGATTTAATAACATCTTTAGAAAATAAAACAAAAATATTATTTATCATATTATAAATTAAAATTAAATAATAAATAAAAAAAAATCTTTTCTTACATTATTAATGTCCTTATATAGTTTTAAACAATTTAAAACATCAGTAGTAGCTTCTTCATCAAATATTTTAATATAATATGCATCTAATGTTTTTGCTCTACTTTTAGACCTAAGATATGATTTATATGATAATGGTATATTATAGCTAATTACTAAATTACAGCGCGGTAAATCAATTCCTTCTTCTAATACTTTTGTACCAATAAGAACATTACATTCTCTTTGTCTAAACCTAAAATAATAATTTTATTGAATCATTAATTAAATACATTTCATAGCAAAAATAATTATACATTTAGTTATGTCACAATAACAGTAATCCGAGAGAAACATAAAAAATTTAATTACCAGGATTAATTAATATTCAAATATATATGAGAACCAAAAAATACAAGTCTCAAAAATATGAAGGTTCAAGTTACTATAACCCAAATGTAATACATTGAAAAATTATACCTCCTAAGAGTTTCTTCCTGTTTTCTATGTTCTATCTCAAATTCTTTTGATTCAGTAATTGGGTCTGCTTCTTTATCTACTGTATATTGAGGTTGGATCCAACCAAAGTCTTCTCTATTATTGTTTTTTAAATCCTAAGTAAGATGTAAATTATTTAAAATTGTTATCATGTAGATGATAAAATAATATTCATACATACTAAAAACAAATAGAATAAAATAGATGCCGTAATTTTATTGTTTACAAGGATTATGGCACATACATTTTCTTCATATGGTTCCCTAGAACGTCCCTGTTTTCTATGAGTTCCATATCTTCTAGCTAATTTCCAATTACGTCTCACTGATTTAGGTTTATAATGTCCATCTTTTTTTTCTTTTGGATTACTGTATACCTCAGTATTATTATCTACTTTAAAAGATTTTGGTTTAAATTGCTTAAGGGTACTAATCAACCGTAATACACGAGGAGTGCTAAATTTTAAAATTCTATCTTCATTACTATAATTATAAAAAATGTCATCAAACATAGCTCTTATTTGAATCAGTAGTGTAGAAACAATGCAAAGCAAAACATAATGTCTTTCATACGGTATTTTAACTTTCAATTTTTCCACCGTGTATAGAAGTGTCAAAGCAGCTTTATCTGCACAATATACACCCATTGTTTTTAACACCTCCAAGAAATCAGCTATGACTTGTAAAGGTTCATTTTTAGGATTTGGTATTTGTTTTAATTCTTCACCGAATTCTTCATCATCGCCATATATAGAAGCAGGCTCATATTTATGATTATTTAAAAAATTGGTTAAACTATCCACTAATAATTTTATTCTAATATCAGTACTATTATCTGTTCGAAGTGCACATTCAATAAGAATCTCTTTGGGCTTACAACAGTGGCGTAATAATGAAACAACATCACTAGCAGTTTCAATTGTAGCAAATAATTTGTTTGCTATAAATTTTAATTGACTTTCAATGAAAAAAGGATCAGAATCAGTTTCAAATAATGGATGAACAATACCTACTATTTTACAACTACTATCTGGCTTGATAAAATCACAAATCTATGGAGAAAAAAAAAATATTATAATCATTTTTTCTACCAATATATGTTATATAGTGAAATTTCTATTTATAAACTTCAAGGAAAAACAATTCTTGTTCTTTTTTCTATAATGCTAACTATACAGAAATTTCACTGTATTTATAATAAATAATGCCATTAATACAATTAGTACAAATACCTTATAATAAGTATTATTCTTATTAATTATTTTATGGCAGTTATTAAATATGGCTAAGTTAATTTTATCCATGTTTAAGTATTTGTTTTCAAACATTTTCAAACACATATTTTCAGTAGTAACAATAACCTGTAAACAAAATAAAATAAATTATTTAATCATTTGTTATATTTCTATAAAATAAAAGCACAGAAGTGCTTATATGGTTACCAATTAATTATACAGTAAGTGATTAAAGTATATGATTACAGTAATTATTAAGGTAAAATAATTTTAAAAGACAGGACAATTATACAATTATACTTAACGTTATAAGAAATTTTTTTTTTTTTTAAAGATAAGACTTGAAAAGTGAACCGTTTTCGATTATTATATTTTTAACATTTTGCTAGTCATTTTAATGGTAAAGATAATTGCTAATTTTCAAAGGATAACATATTTTTACCTATATTTTCTCTCTTGTAATACATGAATTTACTTATTTTTTTTTTAATAAACATTATTTTAATGTAAACCTATTAAATAAGTAATATAAAATCAATAATAAACTAAAAGAATAGAGGAAAAGTTAATCTAATTGAAGTTTAGATAACCAAGTTTATTGTTTTTATGTTGGGTATTTAAAAAAATACTTTTAATAGAAACAAAGGAACATAAAATATATAATAATATAACATACAAACCTCATATTTATTAAAATCTAAATGTTTAAATGACTTATTGATTATCATCAACGGGTTTAAATCTGTTAAATGCTTGATACAAAACATAAATCGATCGATTTCTGTTTCTTCTAGAACCAGTAATGTCCATTTTCTTCTTTCAGATTTTCTTTAAGGATAAGAAAAATATTTTATTTAACAAAGATGATTAAATATAATAAAAATATATAAAATTAGTGTAAACTTACCTACAAATAGTAAAAGCAAGTTCTTGTATAAGTTTTGAAATAACAAATACTTTATTTGTTACTCCTTTTAATGAAATAATCACATTTTTTTTTTTAGCCGAATTTAGAATTTCAATAAGATATTCTTGAGGAGTAAAAGTTTTAGTATGTATATTATCGCCAAAAGTTAACGCCATTTGAAAAATTATAACAAACCAATAAAAGGCATATAACTAAATAAAATATTATCAAAATCAAAGTACATAAAGATCCAGTAGAAGTGTGTATTATGTTAGTAGTTAAACATTATTTATGTTATTGTTAAATATTTTACCGGTTTATATTTTCACAATAGAATAAAACTATTTATGAATAAAATGTATCCTTTTAAATTAGTTTTGAAAAAATCAATTCTCATTCATTATTTCTACAAAAACTTGATACTTCGTTTTATAGATTGATTTTTCGGTTTTTGAGTTTATACATCCGTAAGAATAGAAAACATTGTTATTCATTATGTAAATTGTACACACATGGAACAGCGTACAGACACACTAACCCGGCTTACTGGCACGGTTGGTAAGTTTGTTTATATAATAAACAATTGTTATCTATACAGTAGTAGTATAGGAGCGTATAAACACAGGAATGCACCTTAAGCATTCTGCGCATAACCACTATCATGTTAGGCTGTTATCAATGTATTATACCAAATCACTATAATACGATAATAATATTATTATAATCA